>NW_006408536.1:6119676-6122295 GCF_000296735.1 Chrysochloris asiatica
GCAATAAGAATAGCAACATTTGTAGTATCAGTAAAGAAAAGCATGGGGCAATATCCAGTGACAATCAGCAAAGGGCTGCAAGATAAGTTTGAACCTCAAGGCCAGCAGTTCAAAGTCACTAGTGTCTCCTTGGAAACCTGTCAGCACTTAGCAACAAAAATGGCATATAAAATACCACTTAACTACTAAAGATCAAAAACAACAACAACAAAATATAGTTGCTGCTTGGTTTGACTTTGACTGTGAGCAAACACATGTGCTTCAGTGTGAAACTGGGCTCCGTAATGTTTTCAAGGTGGTGACACTTAGGAAACAGATTGCCAGGACTTTCTTCCAAGGTACCTGTGCATTGGTTTGAGCCACCAGTCATTTGATTAATAGTCCAGAGCTTAACCTTTCGCACCACTCAAAGAACTTTCAAAAAATGAGATCATTCCCCTGAAAAGATCAGTGACTCACAGAATTATTGGGTCTTGTTCCTTCCTTGTAGAAACTAAGTCTGAGTGCGTGTGGAAGAGGGTACAGATAAGAAGTAGATCTCTACCTGCCCACCACCTCTCCTGGGCTCCTGCTTGTCCTACAGCATCTCCATCTAACATAACTCCTCACTCTGGGACAAGGGCCCAGTTTCTGCATCATTAACAGCAGGGAAGTTACTCAAAGGTTTGCAGGGATGTGGCATTTTCCAGGAAGTCTTTAATCAAAGAAATAGGAGGCAAGATAAGAACACTCAATGGTGGAAGACTGTGGGTATGACATACTCAAATATATGTGTTCATGGAGTGATAGGTTTGGTCTCCTTTTGGACATAGAGGGCTCCAGACAGGTTTCTCTAGGTGAGTATATCCTCTGTTACAATTCAGAGCATTCAACAGCATTAAAACATTGGTCTAAGGGGATAAATTCGGGTGAGAATTAATAGGAAACCCAAGGTCTTCAAGGAGTCAAATTGAGGATCCTAAATGAGGATTAAGGACACACCCCGACCCACAACAAGATCATGAATCTTGAATTCATCTGTGGCAGGGTCTAGACATGGGGAAGTTCATGTGACATTCCCTGACTTCCCCCTCTAAGGCATCATGGTCTGAGGTTATGAGACATAGGCCAATCAAATGAGACATCTCAGGCCCTGTCAGCAATCCAGGAAGGAACTCTGAGTGGATTCTGTGGTTGTCACAGAACCCATCCCTGAGAGGCCCTGGTAAGGGTCTTGGTCTGACTGGTAACATGAGGTTAGCAAAAGAAGGAATCCCAAGAGTGGCCAGGAGTCAAGGTAAAGACCCAAAATGAGAGAACCTTCTCTTATCAGAACTGAGGAGACTGCTCATAGCCCAGCCCTGCTGGCATCCCTGGGATATCAGGGCATTTCTGACATAATTTACCCAACCCACTAGCTCGTCTGATGTCACAGGGGGTTGAGGGACTTGGTGTAAGGGGCTTGACCAGAAGTTTGCAGTAGAAAGATTGTCTTGATTTCCAGGAGTCAACGTGAAGGATTTGGGGGCTATCGAGGTCACCCAATCTATGACGGTGGGGAAATTATAGAATCCACCTGTTACTGTCAATCTGTCTTGGTAGAAAACAGAGAGGGGAGCTCAAATGAGGCAACCATCACTCTTCTTAGGTAAACCATCACACTTCCTGGAGGGAAGTTGGCTTTATTGTGAGGGGCTAGGCCTCAGGACAAGGAAGACAGGTATTACAGGTCATCCCATGGTCACGATAAATATTGAGAATGCCACTCACCATTAAATAAATTGGATAACAATCAGTCCAAGATTCTTCCCTAATTTCAGTTCTTGAAAGTCCAGGTCAGGACTGTTGGGCTGTGGTTTTACCTCAATACTTTATATCAGATCTCAAGAAATTAAGATCTTTTGTTTGAGAGTGCAACCATCAGTCAACAAAAGGGAGGTGTTCCAGGTCCTACATGGAGGTTAGGTAGAGACTTTGAATGAGATCTGAGAAGCCTATGAGTGTTCCCAAGACAGAGGATCCTCACTGAGCTGTCAGCACTGGGTGTCCTTGAGCAGGGATGATGGGTTGAATTAAGTGCTCCTTCATTTATGCTTTTGTAGACTCGGGGAAGTATGTGCCTTGATTTGAGGTGTCAATTTCAGCAGAAAATTCAGCAGCACAAGTGAGAGGGCCCAGGAAACAGTTAGCATGATATCCTAAATGTGTACTGAGATAACCCCTCACTCCACAATAGCAGGACCCCCTTTATAAAGCCCTCTGTCAGTCCTAGTAAATTCCAGACAGGGTTGGCAGGTTGCAGCCTATGGTCCTCTCTACTTTCCTCCACAGAATTCTACAAGTGAGACGATCAGGAGCAAAGACGCCTGTGTTTCTAGAGCTGCAGAAGTGCCCTCCATTAAAGCCAAGGAGGCATCTGCCTGCTGAAGGGAGGCACATCCTCTCAGCCTCCCACTTCTTCAGGACCTACTCTTCTGTCCAGGATCCTGCCTACTGTCCTTGAGCAGAGTCACCATGCCTCGACGTCAGAAGAATAAGTCCCGAAATCGTGAGAAACACCCTCAGGGCCCAGGTGACGCCCATGATAGCAGAGGTGCTCAGGCCACAGCAGCAGTGGACAAAGAGCCCCTCTCTAACTCC
>NW_006408536.1:6123888-6135112 GCF_000296735.1 Chrysochloris asiatica
TCTGGGATCCTGGATAGACCAGAATAAAATCTCCACTTGGGGCAGGTATGGAAGGCATCCTTTGGTCTTGTCCCAGAACATGTGAAAGCTTTCCAAAATCTAGGTGTTTTATGCACAATATCTTGAAGGAGTTTCTGAGAAATAAGGGTGGTGCTCCCTCCCCTGAAGTGAGATGGCACATATCACCTTGATTGGTACTCTTGGTTATGAGCTCAACAACTACAATAACAACAACATTGTGTTCTTTGTCTAAGAGCATTTCCTATCATCTCACACGTTCTGGATTAAAAATATTTATTAAGGGGCTTCAAAAAATTTGTGGAAAATGGAATTTAAAAGATCATGGAGTTTTTGGAATGAAACAATATGTGCATGAATTGTTGAATGTAAAATTGAAGGTGTGTTCTGTAGACCTTCACCAAATTCACAATAATTTATAGAAAACAAAGATATTGTGACTTTTCCATGAGTTGTTTGAAGTCTCCTTGGCGGTATCCTAGAGACGAGGGCAGTATTGTCTTGAGGTCCGAATGATCACAACAGTGTGTGTCATTCCTTTTCCAGTGGTCTGGTCAAGTTCTTTGCATACCATACATATGAGTATAATGTGACAGTCCTACAGGACGGGGACAGGACTTGGGAAACTCACCAGATAGATGAAGACTTTGTAACATTATCATGTTGTTGTTGTTCAGTGCCGTCTAGTAGGTTCTAACTCATAGCAAACTTGTAGAGTGTTTCAGAGGAGCAGCTGGTGAGATTGAACCACGGACCTTGCAGTTCAAATATCTTTGCAGTTCAGGCCACGAATCGATAGTGCCACAGCAGGATTCTCATATTAGAAAGGTGGAAAGTGACAGAACTGAACTCAGTCTCTGGTGTGAATTCCTCAAAAGGCCACATAGTTCCACTCTTCCAGTCTGAGGCAGACCTTATTTCTTAATTTGCTCTTCTTTTCACTACTCTGAAATGTCTCTGACAATATAACAAGGACTTTGCACCTGAAGTCCTGGATTAGCGTACATTGCCAGAGCAATATAAACATCAAAATAAATGTGATGGATGAATAAATACAATCGATAGAATCAGTGCCAATATGATCATCTTCTAGGGAGTGTCCATTCATCTGTAAACACCAGAGGTTCATAAAATTACTTTGTCCAGTTTCTTTCCTGTAGAAATGAAATGCTGAAGAACAGAAATTAGAGAAACTTGTAAGTCTGGGTGGTAAAGAGAAGGAACAGGTTAGTGAGTGTGTTTTTTTGACAGCCCACCTGTCATGCCCTGTGCTGTAGCATAACCTTGCTCTGGGACAGGGATCCTTCTCTGCAAGGTTTGGTGTGTGGGGAAGCTGTTCAAGAGTTGCAGGGATGTGACATTTCATAGGAAGCCTTTCATTAAAGAGATAGGAGCCAAGATGAGAAGCCTGCTTGATAAGAAATGAGTAACAAACCAGACACAATTATAAGGGGTCACACAGATGCTGGCCCTGTCTGCTCTCAGACCTAGAAAGGCCCAAGCAAGGTATCAGGAGAAGTCACCGTTCAGAAGTCTTGCTCTAGGTGGTTCAACCTCTGATCAGAAAACAGGAATCTGAGAGGCTGCAAGGTGTTGAAGAAAGATCCTTGAATAAAAACTGGGCCACTCTCCACACCAGTACTGAAGGAAGTCTCATGTAAGCCCTTTCTTTCAGTTGTAGCTGCCCCAGATCCCCCTCCCTCACACAAACCTCTTGAGCTCTGGGCTTGTAAGTGTCTTAGTGAGGCTGTGATAACCTGGTCAATAGGGAACAAAGCCCCAGGCCCTTTCAGGACAGTGCATTGTGTGAAACTGAAGTGACCCCTGTCATCAGAACAATGGGATGGCACAGATCTCTCATCTGTCCAGCATTTTAGGGCCAACTCTTGTAAGGTGTTTCAAAAAGATGAGAGTCTTTGTTGAAATATGATAGCCGACCCTTGTGACCAGAAGGCTCTGAAGCAGGTGAGGGATTTTGGTAAGAGCAAATGGCCCAGTTTAGCAGAGGGAGAAGAAGCAGATCCTAACTAGAGTCAAGATGAATACAGACAAATTGTCAAGACAATGCGAACATCTGTCTCCATGACCTTGAGACCAGAAGAACTAGATGGTATCTGGCTACCACTAGCAACTGACATGAGAGTCTTCTGAGCCTGTGAATCAGGTCTGTATGTTGGTGGTAGTGGTGGTGGTGGTGTCATTGGTGTGCAGTCGGTTCAGACTCACAGTGACTCTATACAAGGTTTCCAAGGAGCGGCTGGACACCATGAAGTTAGCAGTCTAGTGCTGATCCTACAGCGCCAAAGCAGGATTCCAGTCTATATTGCTGTTGTTCAGTGTCCTCTAGTCTGTGTTTTGTTGTTGTTAAGTGCCATCAAGTCGGTTCCGACTCATAGTGACCCTGTATAGTATTTCCAAGGCTTTAAATCTTCAAGAGATCAGAAAGTCTCAAACTTCTCCCATGGAGCAGCTGGTGGGCTCTAACTGCAGCCCAGTGCTTATCATAGGAGACAAGGGGAAAACCCCAGGTTATAAGGTCAGCACTCTGAGGGAATGCAAACGTAACTCCACCTCCAAAGCAGTGGAGTGCCAAAACCTCTGCCTTTGCTCTAGACCCTTGTAGCACCCCGACAGCTTTGGTCTTTGGCAGAGGTGTAGGTGAGATGGTGGTCCAACAACCTTAGGTGGATGTGACTTGAAAATTCCAAATGAAGACTAGATTTTTGCCTGTAGTACCATAATTGAAAATTGGGGTGACTTAAATTGAAGTTCATCTATTAAGGTTCAATTGGTACTTTATAATAATTTTAGCAGTCTTGTGTAGCATTTGACTTGTGAAAGTTTGCTCTCACACACATGAAATTGCACACTTCCTCATTTGTACTGAAATGTGTTCCCCCGCCCCCAAATATTTGTTGCAAATCCAAATCCTATACTCATGGTTCAAGTCCTATTTCCCATTTGGTCATGGATTTTCTTTGTTATGTAGAAGTAGTATAAGATATCCTAAGTCTTGTGACTAAAGAGGAGACTGAGCAAGTAATCAAGCATCATCTGCATTAATGGGGGATAGAGCCCATGCCACCTGATTCCCTGGATTCTCTTCTAAACTGGGACCACATAAATTTCTGTTTCATAAAGCCAGCCATTTGTGGTACATCCATTATATTGTAGTACATAACACAGAATAACTATAACAAATTCCTAACAGGTAGTAAGAGGGATTGCCCTTAACTAGTAACAGAGGTTGGCAGTACAAACCCACCCAATTCACTGCAGAAGAAAGTCCTGGCAATCTTTTTATAAGGAATGCAGTCAAGAAAACCCTATTGGACAGTTCTACTCTGGAACTTATGGGGTAACATTGAGCTACAATTGACTGGACTGCCTTGGGTTAATGCAAAATAATTGTTTTTCTTCCTAAACCCCATGGCCTGGCTTAATGTAGGTGTCTCTCCTTCTGCAAAGGAAGGAGTCTTGTCCCTAAGTTGAGGAAGCTGTGCACCTTGAGTGCAAAATTGGGGGAGGGAACTCGTCCCAAATAGGCTCTGCTCAGAGCACTGACTCAGGCAACTCACCTTCCAGGATCCAGACAGGGGTAGCCAGCATGCCACCCCCCAACCCCCGTGCCTATGCCCTCCACCCTCTGAGACATGAGAGACTTACTCTGAGCCTTTGATTCCGGTCTATGTGCTGCTATGTGCCTATGCCCCTCTGAGACATGAGAGACTTACTCTGAGCCTTTGATTCCGGTCTATGTGCTGCTGGTATGTTGTTGGTGTTGTAAGTGTTGTGGAGTTGGTTAAGACTGAAAATCTCGGAAACCTTATACAAGGTCACTAGGAGTCAGAACCAACTCGACGGTACTTAGCAGCAACATACAACTTGATGGCACTTAAGAACAACAGCAATGCAGATGGGAATTCTGACGTGATGCTGTAGGATGTTCAAACTCACCAGCTGATCATTGGAAACCCTATACAGAGGCGCTGGAGCAGAAGGCCGACTCGAACACAGTCTAGAGCTTTTCATAAGAGACATGGGCAAAAAACCCAGGGTATAAGGTCAGGACAAAGAATGAATAATAAGGTAACTTCACCTCCACAGCAATGTGTCGCCAAAACTTCTGGCCTTGCCCTGGGAGGGCCCCAGAAAGCTCTGGTCCGGGGGGTGGGTGGGGCGTACAACCTTAGACAGATGTGATGTGCCCAGACATCCATTCTGAAAGACGGTCTGTGTGTGTGTGTGTGTATGTGTGTGTGTGCAGCTTGTGGTCTGAGGACTAAATCATAGGATTTAGCCCAATGTATGCACTAACTTTCTCCACAGGGTTCTCTGGGGCAAGCAGACCAGAGGATCAAGAGTCTTTTGGGTTCCTGAGTGGCATGAATGCTTTGCACTCAATTCTTACCTAAAGGTTGGCCATTTGAACCCACCCAGCGGCACCATGGAATAAAGGCCGGGCAAACTGCTTCTGTTAAGATCACAGCCAAGAAAATCCTATAGATCCATTCTACTCTGTACCACAAGGGGGCTCTATGACTCAGAATCTACTCTATGACAAAGAGCTTGTTTTGGTTTGGTTTTGCACATTCCCAGAGCAGTTACTTCAAGGGCACCTGCCCAAGCAGCCTTTGTTAGAGTCAAGGCCGAATTTCCCTGATGAAAGGGTGTGCACTTGTCAAGCATCTCTCCATTAGTGGCCCCACTTTGCCTTTTGTCCTTCCACACTCCTAGCTGCTGTTTCTCACCAGAGTCACCATGCCTTAACGTCAGAAGAGTAAACTCTGTACCTCAGAGAAACACTGCCAGGCTCCAGGAGAGACCCAGTGTCTCAGGAGTGTTCACGCCCCAACAAAAATGGTAGAAGAGTCCCCTTTCACGTCCTCTCTCATTTGGGGGCTATTCCCCAGAGGCCCGTGGCTGTTGGCTGTCCCCAGGGGTCTCATGGAACCCATCCACCTCTGATTCAGTGTAGCCATTTCATGAAGAAGATTGGATGAAGGTGCCAAGAGCCAAGATAAGAAATGCCCATGTTCATTACAGGCCTGCCTTCCACTGAGAGCTCACACAAAGACTTTGTAACCAGGGAAAAGCCCATTACAAAGGCACACATGCTGAAGGTGGTCAACCCAAAGTACAATGAGCACTTCCCAGAGATTCTCAGGAGAACCTCTGCTACATGAAGCAGGTCTCTGGCCTTGAATGAAAACCTTGTCTGTAAAGTAGATGTCACCAATCATGGGAGGAGTGGCACAGGGGTGTCCAAGAATGCTTTAAAATCAGGAAAGGTGTGCACCAGTGTTGTATTCTTTCATCATACTTATTCAACCTGTATGCTGATCAAATAATATGAGAAGCTGGAATATATGAAGGAGAGCATGGCATCACGTTTGGTGGGAGGCTCATTAGCAACCCACATTATGCAAGTGATGGAAGTTTGCTTGTTAAAAGTGAAAAGAACTTAAAATACTTACTGCTGAATATCAAAGACCAGGGCCTTCTGTATGGGTTGTTTCCCAATATAAAGAAAACAAAAATCATTGCCAGTTGATCAATAAATAACATCAGATAAACGGAGTCCTGGTGTGGCACCATGAGATAATGGGGTAGATTGCAAGATTGGTTTAAATCCCAAGCTCAGTGGTTCAAACTCACCAGCCACTCCTCAGAAACCCTCTACAGGGTCACTATGAGTTGTGAACCAACTCAAGCATGCTTAACAACAAAAATAACAAATGGAGAAAGTAAATTAAGTTGTCAAAGATTTTGTTTTGCTTAGATCCATCATTAACACTCATGAAAACAGTAGTCGTGAAATCAAGCGATATATTGCATCCAGCACATCTGCTGCACAAGATCTCTTTGAAGTGTTTAAGGCCAAAGATATCAGTTTGAGAATGATAGTGCTCTTGAACAAAGCCATGGAATTTCCAATAGCTTCATATGTATGCAAAATTTGGACAATGAATAAGAAAAACCTTATAAGAATTGATGCATTTGAGTTATGATATTGGGGAAGAATATTAAAAGTACCATAAACTGCTAGAAGAACAAACAAATCTGTGTTGGAAGGAGTACAGCCAGAATGCTCCTTAGAAGCCAGGATGATCAGACTGCATCTCTTATACTTTAGTCATATCACCAGGAGGGACCAGTCCCTGTAGACTGACATCATGTTCGGTAAATTTGAACGACAAAGGAAAAGAGGGTGACCCCCAATGAGATGTATTGACACTGTGCCAGCAACAATGGTTTCAACTGTAGCAGCAATTGTGAAGAAGGAAAAACACCAACCAGTGTTTTGTTCTTTGAACATAGATAGGGTCGCTATGAGTCGGAATCGACTCTACGGCACTTAACAACATAACAACATCAAGTTTAAGAGAAAGAGCTATATAGTTTTGTAGAAAACTTGTGTAATCTTTACTTTTATTATCTGAAACAAGAAAAAATGGCATTGGAATATGTTTGGTTCTGGTTTTAGAAATATGAAATAAGTGAAATTGTTGGATTCAAAAAAGAGATACATAAAGTGAAATATGATAAATCCTTGCCATCAGTAATACCTGTAATCTATTGTTCTGTAAAATAGACATAAACAGACTTGGATTTGCTTAGTTTATCCCAGGTTTCAGTGATGATTTCTGAGTTAAACAGACTGGAAGGAAATGCCTGGTTGTCTATTTCGGAAAATCAGCTGATGAAAACCCTATGAATCACAAAGGTCCAATTTACAGCCAATCATCAGCATGGCCCAGGACCAATCAGCTTTCCCCTGTATATGGGGTCACCATGAGCCATGGGGTCAAATTGATGTCGGCTACCAGCACCAGCACCAGCACCAGCACCACCAATGGAGGGGCACAGCATTATCTTTGGACTGTTATTGCTGCTGCTGTGTGCCATGGTGTCAGTTCTAACTCATAGCAACCCCGTATAGAGCTTCTGACACTGTAAATCTTTCTTGGAACAGAAAATCTCATACTTTATTCATGGTGCCGCTGGTGACTTTGACTGCTGACCTTTCAATTAGCAGCCCAATGTGTAACCCAGTACAACTACCAGGGCTCCTTCAAAGTGTTTTACCAACCAACAAACAACTAAGTAAACCTTAGTTTAAACATCAAAATTGAAAGTACCAGGCAGTGAGAAAAGAACAAATGGTCTTGTAAGAAATGCAACCAGAATGCTCCTTCTAAGGGAAGATGGCGAGACTTGGCAAAGCAGAGAGTCAGCAAAATAGAGGAAGACCCCAATGAGATAAACAGACACAGTGGCTGCAACAGAAGACTCAAACATGACAACAGTTGTGAGGCTGGCACAAGACCGGCAGTGTTTCCTTCTGCTGTGCATTGAGTCCCTATGAGACAGAACTGACTCGATGACACCTAACAACAACAACAACAACAACAACAACAGTGAGAACAAGCTTGTACCTATAGTTATGGAGGGTTGTTGATGCTGAGTGTCAGGTATTTAAGGTTCATGTTTCCATTCTCTGTGTAGTTTTATATGTTTAAAAATTTCTGTGATAAGATCACATTTTTATAAATATCATGCCTTTCTATATGAATATCCAACTGAAATGAGACCATTTTAATAATATACAATTTGTAAAATAGGTCAGTAAACACAAGGAGAAGTTTAATTGAACAATACAAACTGAAAATATAGTCCAAACTCAGGTCACCCTCAAAATATTCCAAGACCAACCAAGTTTGGAGGCCCATTACATCAAATGAAAAACTAGTCACTACAATTTGCAAAGTCTTCCAGACCATACAGACAATGGGAAATTGTTCAGTCACCTTTACAGGCTAGCTCTCTTTGATACAAAAATACGGAAGGTTACTTCAAGAAAAGAAAATTATGGTCAGGCTTACGAACATAGAGACACATATCCCAAATTAATTCGTAGCAGAGCCAATAAAGCAGGGAATTAAATGAAGAAATAGGATATGTCCAAAGAACACAAAAATAGTAACACATTAGAAAATACTATTAATTGTAAATCATTATAAATATACTGTCGGCTGCCAAAAGTATGAAGAAACGTGTAAGAAGTACAGTCAGAACGCTCCTTAGAAGGGCAGATGGGGAAACTGTGTCTCAGTAACTTTAGATAGGTTAATCAGGAGGGACCACTTCCTGGAAAAGAACACCATGTTTGGTAAACAGAGGGTCAGCAAAAAAGAAGAAAGCCCTCCGTGGAATGGGTGACACAGTGGCTACAATCCTCAACTCAAACAGCAGCTATGGTGAGCATGAAACATGACTGGGCAGCATTTCGTTTTTTGGTATCATACTCAGGGTTGCTTTGAGTCACAACCAATTGGATGGCACCTAATAACAAAAAAAGGTTTGGGAAGAACAGAGAATGCATTTGGAAAAGAAATAATCTTTAATGAAAATTGAACACATGCTCAAGGCACCACTGGACCAACAAACAACATTCTTATCAAAAAAGAAAAGATTGAAGTTGTCAAGGACTTCATTCTTCTTGGATCAACTATCAACACTCATGGAAGCTGCAGTCAAGAAATCAAACAGCGTATTGCATTAGGCAAATCTGCTGCACATGACCTTTTTAAAGTGAAGAACAAAAATGTCAGCTTGAGGACTAAGGTGCTCCTGACCCAAGTCATGGCATTTTCAGTTACCTCATATGTGTGAGAAAACTGGGCAGTGAATAAGGAAGACCGTAGAAGAATTGATGCTTTTGAGTTATGGTGTTGGAGGAGAATATTGAAAGTGCCATGGGCTGCCAAAAGAACCAACAGATTTGTGTTGGGAAAAGTTCAGCCAGAGTGCTCCTTGGAGGCCAGGAGAGCCAAACTTCATCATCTCTCATACTTTGCACATATTGTCAGGAGGGACCAGTCGCTGGAGAAGGATATCATGATTGGTAAGGTGGAGGGTCAGAGAAAAAGAGGAAGAATCTCCAGAGTGGCAACAATTGAGAGATTGGTCCAGGACAGGGCAGTGTTTCGTTCTGTTGTTCATAGGGTCGCTATGAGTCGGTACCGACTCGATGGCACCTAACAACAACAACAGCAAGTCAATACAATAGTACACTAACATTAGGAAGGAATTTCCATGCTCTTCCTACTCCTCACAAGGTCGACGGTCCTTGGAAACCCTATATAAGGTCACTATGCTCGGAATAGACTTGACAACAATTAACAAAAACAACAGCATCATTCCTCAGTCCTCAGTCCCTAAAGACGGCCCTGGGAACCCCAGTTTGGCTGCTAGGCTCAGGTTCCCTCCTACTTCTGACTAGGGAGTCCCAAGAAATGAGGGTCTTAATCTGAATGTGGCTGAGTCAGCTAAGAAAGTCCCAGATTGTATTTAAGAGTCATAAAAAGGCCCCCCGTGTGAAATCTGCAGGACCCCATAATACTGCCACCAAGAAAAAGAGTTGTTGTTGCTAAGCGCCATGGAGTCCCTTTAGATTCAAATTTAGCCAGTATAGGGGGACCAAAGAGCAGCTCCGGAAAAGAGAGAGCCCATAAACCCCCGCCCCAGCTGTCAGTCATTTTAGGGCCCGGTGGACATGTCCGGAAGTGACATGTGACTCCCCAGTTGGGAGGGGGTGAGGAGGGCAGACCCCATTTTCTAAGAGGGGCATCCCTTGTCTGAGAGGAGCAGCCATTGTCCTGCAGAAGGAGAAGTTTCAGGAGCCATCAGGTGCTGAGGTCAGTGTCCTGAGTTACAGTTGCTGAGCTACACTCCCCGCCCCCCGCCCCGGAACAGAAGAGACCCCACCTCTGAGGTGCCCCTCATTTTGTCCTCAGGAATCTCCCAGAGTTCTGCGTCTTAATTTAAGGGATCAGCCTTTGGTCTGCAGTAGGGACAATCAGGAATCACGGTGAGGACTCTAAGGTTGCAAGACTTTCCCACCCTGTAAAATGGGACCCATCTGAATCCCACAGCCATCAGGGGCACAGGGATAGATGCCAGCCACACACAGGCATCAAGCTCCTCCTTGGGAATCACAGAGAAGTGAGGGCTTAGCTTTGAGGGAGTGGGCACATCTCGGCAGAGGGAAGAAACATAGTCTCTTCTTGGAGTTAAACAGAGGGACTTGAGTGAAGACTGGTGTGTCAGTCCACCTTGGGCCCTCTGTGGGTCCTGTCAGCACTGGGTTCCTCCTCCCTGCAGTGGTGGGCTGATGTTAACATTCACTTTCTCCCCTGGGGTCCAGAGAGGTTTAAGAGATTAGCATCAGAGTAGCAAAGGGAAAGGAACCTAGACCCTGCCAGCATTCCATATGGTGGCAGTCCTGAATGCGAGCTAAGAAATCCCCCTACTGAGGAACAGAAAAAGCCCCACTTAGGACAACTGAGGTGAGACGCAGTAAGCCACAGGTAGATGTATTAGGCTCTGAGCTAAGGCTCACTCTAACTTCCTCGACAGGTTTCTCAAGAGAGACATCATGCCTCATGGTCAGAAGAGTAAGCTCCATGCCCGTCAGAAGTGCCAGCGTACCCGTATTGAAACCCAGGGCCTCAAGGGTGCTGAGGCCTCTGCTGCCAAGGTGGAAGGGTCTCCCTCTTCCTCTTCTGTTTTGGGGAATACCTCCCAGAGCTCCCCTGCGGTTCGCATTTTGCAAGAGTGTAAGAAAGACCCAGTCACTGCCACTACTATTGCAGCTATTTTAGCCAGAAAATCTAATGGAGGTGCCAAGTCCCAACAGGAGAAAAATCCAAGCACTGACAACGAAGAAACTCTCTATATGAACTCAAAGAAAGATCCTCTCTCCTTGAAGGTGAGCCTTTTGGTGGAGTTCATGATCGATAAGTATAAAAATAAAGAGCCCATTATGAAGACAGAGATGCTGCAGCTTCTTAACGAAAATTATGAGGATCAATTCCCTGAGATCCTGAGGAGAGCCAAGGATCGCATGGAGCTGATCTTTGGCCTTGAATTGAAGGAAGATAGCCCCAACAGTAACTCCTGTCACTTCGTCAGCATGTTGAATATTGCCAAAGGAAGAAGTCTAACTGGAGGCAGCAGCTTGCCCAACACAGGTCTGGCGATGACACTCTTGGGCATTATCTTCATGAATGGCAACCGAGTCAGTGAAGATGAACTCTGGGAATTCCTGGGTTTGTTGGACATCTATGCTGGAAAAGTGCATTCAATTTTTGGGGAGCCCAGGAAGTTTATAACCAAAGATTTGGTGATGGAAAGGTACCTG
>NW_006408536.1:6135662-6141087 GCF_000296735.1 Chrysochloris asiatica
CTATAAAATGCATTTCAGTAGATATAGAATGGCTCTCTGCCCAATTATTGGAGTGGAAAAAAATTTCCAGAGAAATGTTGGCTGTGGTTATGTGCTGTGGAGTTGGTTCTGACCCATAGCTACCCTGTACAGGGTTTCCGAGGCTGTAAATCTTCATGGAAGTAGAAAGCCTCATTTTTCTTCCATGGAATAGCTGGTAGTTTCGAACTGCCAACCTTGAGGTTCAAACCCTGATTCATAACTACTACGCTACCAGAGTTCCTTTGCCAGAGAAATAAGAATATAATAAATGAATTAATGGTATGCATAAGAAAAAAGATAATAGTCATGGAAATATGACCAACTAGATATGCAGTGTTAAGCTACAGGTTGTCAGTTCATCGCACCCCGCTGCTGCACTGCAGAGTAAAGGCCTGGAAATCTGCTTCTGCAATGATTATACCCACAAAACCCCATTATGGAGCATTTCTATTGTGTAACACATTGAGTTGCAATCAACTGGAGGGCATCAGGTTAATATGGAATGTTACTTAGGTTTCCTTGCTAACTAGAATTTTGTCTAATTTGCACTTATTGAACTGGATTAAGCTTTGAACCCCAGGCAGTCATTGCCATGAAGCCAGCCCTAACTTTTGCATCTAGGACATTTGCATTGTGAGGTTCTTGCTCTGTGCCTGGCACTGAGGTCTGTATAGGTATGAACCTCAGCTTTGATATCCTGATGTAGGGTTGTAGGAAAATCAAATCACCACAAGGTCAATTGGACCACAAGGATGGCCATAAAACTCACCAGAAATTCCACAGAAACCTTCACAGGGGAGCTGCGAGTCGAAACCGACTCGATGTCACTTAACTACAAGAACTTAAAGACTGAGAAAGAACACTGATGGACCAACAACCATAATGCAAAATAGTCTAGAGTGTCCCGCCCCTTGTGTCAGCCTTCAGAGGTCTCCTGCACATCACACTTCGCTCGTTAGGGGGCACCCCAATACCATTAGCGGGTTGTGATGTTCCCTGGCTTCTACCTAGGAAGAGCACAGGAAAAACACAGCTTTGGTGTGAGGGGCTATGTTCTTTCATCCTAGAAGGAAACTTGGATTCCCAAAACTGGAAGGAAGTCCAAGTGAGGTCCTTGAATATGGACAGAGGGGTTCATTTAACCTAGAATAGAGGAGGTTCTGCAAAGTTCTGCCCCTTTCGTGACTTTTAGAGATCTCAGTCTACTTCTACCTTAAATGTGAACAGCCTCAGGAACAGAATGGACATTGTCTAAGGCAGCTCAGCCCCACTTCCAAAGAAGGAGGACAACTACCAGGAGGCTAGGCAAGGGCCTTAAGTGCTTGTGATGAAGCCTCTCCACCTTTTAGGGACTGCCAAGAACCCTGCTCCTGCACTCTTCTCAAGGAGCCCTTACAGGACTAGGCAGAAATTCAGCATCCTGAATCCCCTCTAGGGAGGTAAAGCTGGAATGTGAACCATAAAGATATATGCCTGCTTCCAGGCCAACTCAAGGGAGTAGGAATCCCTGTGCTTAAATTGAGTCAAGGTCAGAAGGGTGAGTTAGAAATGCTGGGGTCTTCAAATTGACAACTGTGAGGTCTCAGAGACCCTCCCCCATTTTCCACATGAAGTCCTGGATAGGCAAGGTGGGATAAGCACTGGAACACGAGGTGGATTTGAACTGCAAAATCAGCATTTCAAATCCATCAGATGCTACTGGAAAATAATATACACGGTTACTATGAGTCAGAACAGACTTGACGGCATATAGCAAAAACAACACCGTCCACACATACCCTGCTCTAACACTACTCATATCCCCTCATCCTACCAGTCCTTGCTATTTTGTTAAATGCTGTCCAGACAGCTACGACTCATAGGGACCTTGTATAAAGTTTCCTAAGCTATAAATCTTTGTGGGAGCAGAAAACCTCATCTTTCTCCTGTGGGGCATCTTGTGGACTCACTCTAAAAACCCTGTAGTTCCTAATCTAGTGCTTATCCTACAGAGCCACTGCAGGTGGAACTCACTCTGATCTCTAACTCTCAGTTCTCAGGAAAGGGTGGTCTTTAGTCTGAGTGATATGGCTTCAGGTTGGCTGTGGATGAGTGGCTCAGGATCCCAGTGGAGTTAAAGTGAAGACATGATTGAGGTACTAGGAAACACTCAACCCAAAATGGAACATTCAGCTCTGTGAATGCCATTGATCTTGGGAGTCCAGGACAAAACTGGTAAGTTCATGTGCTCCTTGACTTCTGCTCCATGGGCTCAGGGAAATGAGGTCCTTTGTCTCAGACCCAATTCAATAGAGAGAGAAATCCAAGGGGTGGGTGGGAGTTAAGAAAAAAATCCTTTAAGCAGAAATACAGAAATAACCCACCTGCTCAACCTCCCCAGTCCCTGGTATGAAAGAGGAAGGCTGATCAAAGTTCCCCTGTATTAGTATCCTCCTGAAGCCAGAATAGAAATAACAGACTGAGGTGCCACTTTGTGTTTTCCTTTGTATCCCTTGCACAAATTTCCATTTTGCAAATTTTATAATTTTTTATTTTATAAAGAAATTGAATATCCTTGAATTGTTGTTTTTGAGCCTCAAGTAGTTAAAGTGGTAACAGAATAGGGGCATCCTTGGTAATATTAAGGAAGTCCACAGTAACTTTGAGAACACGAGACAGAGTGGACAATAATGAAGGGGTTGTCAATTGCTGATTCCCATATTCCTTTTGATAAAAGTAAAATATACTTATGCCTAGATTTGTTTAGCTAATTTAGAATTGTGGGAGAAAATCAATTGTGATAATTTAGACCTCTTGTTGACCGAGTCTTATTTTCCTGAAACAGTCATTTAACATCAGATCTTTGGAAAATTTCATGCTAATACGAGTGAATTTTAGGCAAAGTCCTGGCAGCTCCTGCCCATAGATTTTTTTTTTTAATGTTTGATTGTGAATTACGTGATAGTCTACATGGGACAACATCATTAGCATTTACATTCATCCTATCTTATGTCGTTTCATTGCCATGGTTACAATGCCCTGCATGTATTATCACCCAATAAGGGTATACCCCTCAAGCCTGCCCACGGTTATCAGCACACAGCCCCTATCCCTCTCTGGGATGCCCATACATTTTTGAATCTGAGTAGCTATGAGATAAGGATGAGATTGAGCTATTCTTCAATACCTAAGGGGCTAGTGATATTGTATATATTAATATTGCCACCTGACGCCATGGATTAGTAGCACCCTCACTCTCTTGACTAGTGGAGGCAGAATTATCAGTGCCTTTAAATGTAGTCAGATTTGAGAACCAATTAAACAAAACCCTAGAACTACTCTTGATACCAAATGTCTTATGTTGGGTTTTCCTGGATAATATCTGGATATTACAGTCTGCCAATTATACTGATGGACTTTTTCACAGAAATGTTTTTCATTCTTAGGAAAAAACTCAAGTCTCTCTAGAAGTTAAGTGTGCTCATGTTTCTTCTTATCATTAATAAGCAAAACATAACAAAACACCCTGGTACTCTGACATCCTCTAAGAAACTCTCTGTTTTTATACTGAAACATAAGGCTTTACACTCACTCATGCTTCTATGGTGTCCTGATGTGGTGCTGTAGGATAATCGCTGGAATGCTAGCCACAAGTCAGTGGTTCAAACCCACCAGTCATTCTTCAGAAACCCTATACATGGTATCTATAGGTCAGAATCAACTCGAAGGTACTTAAAATAATAACTAAAACAATAAGAGTTTGTTTATCTCTCTTTGTATGTGATGGTTTCAAAAAAATCATGGAAATATCCAATCATCTTTTCATTCCATTTTTCCTCAAACTGTTTGAAACCTCTCATACACATATATATGCATATGTAATTGTTGGTGTTGTGTGCCATTGAGTTAATTATGACTCATAGCAACCCTATATAGAGTTTCCAAGGAGTGGCTGATGGGTTTAAACTCCAAGCTTGTGATTAGCAGTCTAATGCTTAACCTACAGCAGCACAACAGGATTCCTACATATCTAATTATAAGAAAATAATACAATATATTCAACTTATGAAAAATTTCAGGTATTAAAATAAAGCTCTATAACATTACTTGTGACAAAACAGCCCAAGTACTACTCAAAGGGATATATACACCTTAAATATATTTATTAGAAAAAAGAGGGTTAAAATTTCCAACTGATATCAAACCCCTACAACTACCAGGGCTCCTTTGAAGTGTTCCACCAACCAACAACCTATAAAGGATTTCCAAGATGGATACAATCAAGATGGCAGATCAGGTGGGCATGCAGTGAGGAGCTCCGTCACCAACAACACAGAATACCAGGCCAAGCAGGCTCAGGGGATGGTGCTACAACTCTGAACTACATATAAAGGAATATTTAGAAGATTGGAAGGCTTACAGCTAGGGGAATTTGTAGGAGAATCAAGAAATCCATTGTTTTCTAATTCAAGATGCTCAGCTATTCTCGGAGCTGCCATCTTGGGAGAGAACAAGTGGGGGAAGGATCAGAACAGCCACAAATGCCTGACAGAACCAAGAAGATACAGGTATAGACATTCATTTTTTTGATATCTGTCCATTGTTCATTGGTCTCTCTCTGACTGCACGCCTCCATTCTGGTAACTAGAGGGCATACCTGAGCAAATGGTTACCCCACCCTGGGAGGGCTCTACTATGCATGCCTGCAGATCTTAAAGTGACAGTTTCGACATAAAACCAAACGGCCACCACTCATCTGTCTGTCGTGCTGTGGTGGCTTGTGAGTTGCTGTGATTCTGAGGGCTATGCCACCAGTATTTTAAATAACCAGCAGGGTTTCAAATGAGCTTCCAGACAAAGACAGACTACGAAGAAAGAATGACGAACGACCTCTGAATCTTTAGCCACTGAAAACCTTATGAATACCAGAGAAACACTGGTCAGATACAGTGCCAGAAATGAGCCCCTCAGGTTGGAAGGCACTCAAAATGTAACTGGAGAAGAGATGCCTCCTCAAAGTAGAGTTGACCATGATGACGTGAATGGAGTTAAGCTCATGGGAGAAAAGCCCACAGAACCTTCATTTGCTGATGGGGCACAACTCAAAATGAAGAGAAACACCTATAAACATCCATTGAAAATCAGAACATGGAATGTACAAAGTATGAATCTGGGAAAATTTGAAGTTGTCAAAAATGAAATGGAACGCATCAACATCGATATCTTAGGCATTAGTGAGCTGACATTGACTGATATTGGCCATTTTGAATCTGACAACCACATGGTTTACTGTGCCGGAAATGATAAATTGAAAAGGAATGGTGTTGCATTCATCCACAGAAAGAACATATCCAGATCAGTCATGAGGTATAACGCTGTCTGTGATAGGATAATATCCATACGCCTACAGGAAAGCCCAGTTAAT
>NW_006408536.1:6142583-6148063 GCF_000296735.1 Chrysochloris asiatica
GAGAAGGATTGGCCAGGTGGCAGCATCAATGGACTCAAGTGTGGCAACAGTAGTGAGGTTGGCTCAGGATCGGACATTGTTTCGTTATGCTGTGCATAAGGTCACTATGAGTCGGTGCTGACTTGATGGCACCTAACAACAACAACAACCAACCAACAACTAAGTAAACCTTCATTTGAGCATAGAAACTGAAACTACCAGGCACTGCGGTTAGAACAAATTGTCTTGGAAAAAGTGCAACCAGAATGCTCCTTATAAGGGAAGATGGTGAGGCTTGGAAAATGTCTTTGAGAAGATCACACTATTATAAATGTCATGCCTTTTAATTTGAAAATTAGAACACAACAGTTTTTAATAAAATAAAATTTTTTTCTATGGGTCCATGAACAGAAAAAAGTTTAATTGAAAAATATAAACTGAAATTATGTCCTAACCCAAGTCATTCTCAAAATATTCCAAGACCAACCAAGTTTAGAGGTCCATTACATCAAATGGTCAGTGAACAACTAGTCACCATCATATGCAAAGTCTTCCAAACCACACAGACAATGGGACATTGTTCAATCACCTCACAGGCTAACTTTCTTTGTTACAAAAAACATAAGAGAGTACCCTAAAAAAAGAACAATAGGTTTAGGCTTACTCACATACAAATACTTATCATAAAAAATTCATAGCAGATCAAATATTGTTGTTGTTGTTAGGTGCCATTAAGTCAGTACCAACTGAAAGCGACCTTATGCACAGCAGAATGAAACACTGCCCGATTCTGGGCCAACCTCACACTGTTACCATGCTTGAGTCTATCGATGCTGCCACTTGGCCAGTCCATCTCGTTGGGGGTCTTCCTCTTTTTCTCTGACCCTCCACCTTACCAAACATGATGCCCTTCTCCAGCGACTGGTCCCCCCTGACAATATGTCCGAAGTATGGGAGACGAAGTTTGGCCATCTTGGCCTACAAGGAGCACTCTGGATGCACTTCTTCCAAAACAGATCTATTGGTTCCTCTGGCAGCCCATGGCACTTTCAATAGTCTCCTCCAACACCATAACTCAAAAGCATATAGTGAATAAGTCCTCCTCATTCACTATATAGCAGGGAATTAAATGAAGAAAGAGACTGGGTACAACTAACACAAAAATGATAACTCCTTAGAGAATGCTATCAATTGTAAATCAATACAAATATACTGAAGACTGTCAGAAGTATGAACAAATTTGTCTTTGAAGAAGTACAGTCAGAATGCACCTTAGAAGCCAGAATGGGGAAACGGTGTCTTAGTTATTTCGGAAATGTTATCAGGAGGGACTAGCTCCTGGAGAAGAATATCATGATTGGTAAATAGAGGATATGCAAAAGAGAGGAAAGCCCTCAGTGTCATGGATTAACACTGTCATTTCAAACAGCAACAACAGTGAGGATGTCGCAGAACTGGGCAGCATTTCATTTTTCATGTTGTACTCAGGGTTGCTATGAGTCAGAACTGAACTAATTGGATGGCACCTGATAGCAACAATGGTTTTGGTAGAACAGAGAGAGAATGCATTTGGTCAGGTGTAAAAGTGAAGAAAGCCTTTGATGAAAATTCCCCATTTGCTCATGACAATAACCTATAATACACACACATCAGGAAGCAATGTCTAATCCCTACCCACTCCACAGCACTTAACAACAGCAAAAACAATATCACCATGTAAATAAGAAATGTTGGAAGCATTCAAAATAAGGTCAGGAAGAAGACACAGATGTTCCAGACCCCCTGCATTGTTCAGACCTGAGCTGGAAAGCATAGCCAGTGCTCACTGACACAAACATAGGGGGAAATGATTAGAAAATATTTTTTTAAGGAAAGCAAGTGTAAATTGCTGCAATTTGATTAACTTGACCTATACTTATAGATGTAATTGCTCAAAATACAAACTGAAAGTGAAGGAATCTTCCTATTAAGGATTAAGCCTATCCCCTTTGTACAGAGAGTTTTTAGGGATGGGAAACTTAGGCATTGGCTACCTAAAATGGAGAGGCTATAAAGGCATGAAGTGATGATTTTGAGTTATGGTGCTGGAGGAGATTATTAAAAGTGCCATGGGCTGCTAAAAGAACAAATAGATCTGTGTTAGAAGAAGTGCAGCCAGAGTGCTCCTTGAAGGCCAGGATGGCCAAACATTATCTCACATACTTTGGACATATTGTCAGAAGGAACCAGTCACTGGAAAAGGATATCATGTTTAGTAAGGTGCAGAGTCAGAGAAAAAGAGGAAGACCCTCAGTAAGATGGATTGGCAAAGTGGCAGCATCAATAGGTCCAAGTGTGGCAAGAATTGTGAGGTTGGCCCAGGACTGGGCAGTGTTTCGTTCTGTTGTACATAGGCTCATTATGAGTTGGTACCGACTCGATGGCAACTAACAACAACAACCACATAAAGTGGCTGGCTTACAGGTTTTCAAAAGGGAGTTTCATTTTAGAGTGTGCGGGGTAAGGTAGAATTCCTACTGAATAGTTTTCCTCTTGTCTAGATGGGTCAGGAAAAAGGAGATGGGGATAGGATTCAGTTGATTTATTAGTAAGTAATTGTTATCATACATAGTTGGGATTGTCACAACTGTAAAGGTAAGTGTGTAACAAAATGGGTGGAGTAGTTAATCTTATATTCTGGAAGCAGAGGACCCTAGGAGCATCAAGAGAGAAGAGCATGAGCAGAACCTGGGACCCTAAACAGAGAAGTAGCGACATTAGAGATAGAGGCAGAGTGATGACATGGAGAGATTGAGCAGCTGAGGACTTCAAAATCATGGTAAGAGCAAGGCTGTGTGTTGGCATCCAGTAGGCTGGAGTCCAAAATCTGTGCTCTGGTTGTTTAGAGAATATATATTCTTGCATCATTTTTTGTACATCAAAAAAAAAGGGGGGGGGAGGAGTTTCATGATGAAAGATACAATCTTGAAGGTTTTGGGGGAAGGCAGGAATGATGCATATGCTAGAGGGTAGAAACCTGTTGACAAGGGTGATCTAAATACTTAGATCATGCAATGGAAAACATACCATTCACAACACCAACAACATAGGAAACCTGCCTAAATAAAGAGAAATGTACAGGACCTTTATAGTAAAAAGAAGACTCAAATAAAGCAGTATGCTCTGCTAATTAATGCAGTAGATATTATGTATTATAAATCTATTAATATCTCTTCAATTATTTATAGATTTAGGTTTTACCAAGAGCTGCCAAGATAAGGACCTATCTTGGGCTATTATTTCTCGTGCACCAAATCAACGCTGGAATTTAAGAAAGAGCAATGTCAGGAACCAAAGCAAAACAGCACCACCAAAAAATAAGACATCTAACGTCAGGTACAGAGGACCCAGACAAAGCAGTCAGACTAAGGCATTTCCTTACCTTCCCCTTGGGGTTTTAAGAGTCTTGGTGGGTGGGGGAAGCCTGAGTTCAGATTAGGGACAAGCTCAGGCCCTGCCAGACATCAGTGTGAAGTCCCTGAATGAGGACTGTGGGACCTACCCCATTAAAGAGAGAGGACCTGACAGTTCCCCTAGTGTGGCAGCCAGTCCTGGACACACAGGCTGGCTTGTCGACAAGAGGTATGCCCACAGAGGTCCATCAGCAATGTCAGGATATGAAGGCCTCTAGTCTTAGGGCAACAGCCAGGTGGGATGGCACCTACCTGGAGTCCAGGTAAGATGCTGAGTGAGAAGTGAAGGTTCCATCCAGCTGAAGAGCAAAACCCACAGAGTCACGCCGTCAGTCCCCCACTCTTCAGAGATTCTCCCCTTTAGTGCTCAGACCCCTTAGTGTAGGCCCCTACTGATGGTTTTGGGAACCCCAGCTTGGCTGACAGGCTCAGGCTCCCTCTTATTCCTGACTAGGGAGTCCAAAGAAATGTGGGTCTTGATATGAATGTGGCTGAGTCAGCTAAGAAAGTCCCAGACGGTACCAAGAGTCAGTGAAAGCCCCCCGTGTAATACTGCAGGACCCCATAATACTGCTACCAAGGAAACGAGTTGTTGTTGCTAATTGCCATGGTGTCAGTTTAGACTCAAATTTAGCCAGTATAGGGTGACTGAAGAGCAGCTCCGGAAAAGAGGGAGCCCATAAGTCCCCAGCCGAGCTGTCAGTCATTTTAGGGCCAGGTGGGCGTGTCCGGAAGTGACATATGACTCCCCAGTAGGGAGGGGTGAGGAGCACAGTCCCCATTTTCTGAGAAGGGCGACCATTGTGTGCAAGGAGCAGCCATTGTCCTGCAGAAGGAGAAGTTTCAGGAGCCATCAGGTGCGGAGGTCAGTGTCCTGAGTTACAGTTGCTGGGCTACACTCCCTGCCCCCCGCCCCGGGAACAGAAGAGACCCCATGTAATCGCACCCCACCCCATCCTTGTAGTCAGACATGAGGCGGGGTGGGCAAGCATGGCGGTTAAACCCAAATCTCCTTCCCTTTGTCCTCGAAGTCCCAGGAGATGAGGCGCTGGTGGCATGGTGAGTTTCACATTCCGCTGTGAACCTTAAGGACTGCAGTTCGAATCCACCAGCTTCTCCGCGGAAGAAACATGAGGCTTTCTGCTCGCGTAAAGATTTATAGCCTCGGGAACCGAATGCAGGGTTGCAGTGAGCCAGAACCGAAGACATTCAACAAGAGCAGTGTGGAGAAAAGGGCATGACCCTAGTACAGAGGGGCCACCCAGGGTCCCTCCATTGCTATGGGCTCTGATGCTTCTGGTCAGGGCTCAAGTCTAAGGTGCCCCGCACTTTCTTCTCAGGAATCTCCCAGACTTCTGAGTCTTGGTTTAAGGGGTCAGCTTTTGGTCTACAAAGGGGCTTCCAGGAGTCAGGGTGATGACGATGAGGTTGCAAGACTCTCCCAGCCTGTAAAATGGGACCCATCTGAATCCCTCAGCCATCAGGGGTGCAGGGATAGATACCAGCCACACACAGTCATCTAGCTTCTCCTTGGGAGTAACAGAGAAGTTAGGGCTTAGATTTGAGGGAGTGGGCACATCCCATCTCCACAGAGGCACGAAACTAAGTTTCTCCTTGGAGTTAAGAGGGACGTGAGTGAGGACTGGTGTCCACCCTAGGCCCTCTGTGGGTCCTGTCAGCACTGGGTTCCTCCTCCCTGCAGTGGAGGGCTGATGTTAACATTCACTTTCTCCCCTGGGGTCCAGGGAGGTTTAACAGATTAGCATCAGAGTACCAAAGGGAAATGAACCTAGACCCTGCCAGCATTCTACATGGTGGTAGTCCTGAATGTGAGCTGAGAAATCCCCCTACTGAGGAACAGAAAAAGCCCCACTTAAGACACCTGAGGTCAGACTCAGTAAGCCATAGGTAGATGTATTAGGCTCTGAGCTAAGGCTCACTCTAACTTCCTCAGCAGGTTTCTCAAGAGAGACATCATGCCTCGTGGTCAGAAGAGTAAGCTCCGTGCCCGTGAGAAGCGCCAACGTGCCCGTATTGAAACCCAGGACC
>NW_006408536.1:6148443-6169906 GCF_000296735.1 Chrysochloris asiatica
CCTGAGATCCTGAGGAGAGCCAAGGATCGCATGGAGCTGATCTTTGGCCTTGAATTGAAGGAAGATAGCCCCAACAGTAACTCCTGTCACTTCGTTAGCATGTTGAATATTGCCAAAGGAAGAAGTCTAACTGGAGGCAGCGGCTTGCCCAAGACAGGTCTGGCGATGACACTCTTGGGCATAATCTTCATGAATGGCAACCGAGTCAGTGAAGATGAACTCTGGGGATTCCTGGGTTTGTTGGGCATCTATGCTGGAAAAGTGCATTCAGTTTTTGGGGAGCCCAGGAAGTTTATAACCAAAGATTTGGTGATGGAAGGATACCTGGTGTTCCGGAAAGTGCCCAAGAGTGATCCTCCATGCAATGAATTCCTATGGGGTCCACGAGCTTACGCTGAAACCACCAAGATGAAAGTCCTTCAAGTTTTGGCCAAGATCAACAATACAGATCCCAGCTCCTTCCCTGCTCTGTATGAAGAAGCTTTGAGAGATGAGGAAGAGAGAGCCCAAGCCAGAGCTGTTAATGCTAGAGCTGGTGCACGTTCCAGGGGCAAGTAGCCTCTGTCACATGAAATGAAGTCTGAGCTGATTCTTCACTTGGTCGTTGAAATGGCTGTCATGCTTTTAAGGAGTGGGGTCTGATGTGGGGCTGAAGGAAGCAAAATGTTTATCTTCTGTGTATTCTTGCTGTACACGATTCACGTGTATTTCTATCTACATGTGTATCTGTATATATTAAGGCCTTTTGATTGTTGTGATTTATTTTGCTTCAGAATTCGAGTTTATGAATGGCATGATCATCACAGTTTTGTTGCTTGTCAGGTGTTAAACTTTTGGTGTTTATAAAACAACTAGCAGTGTTCAGTGTTTTCTGTAAGTTATAGAATGAGACAATATGCTATTGGAATAGAGATTTTCATGGAAATGTGCCACCAAGGTTGAAGTTGTTAGTTTTCCTTATCCATTTTAATATTACTTTTTATTAATTTAAGAGATACGCAAACACCTGTAAGAATTTTTTTTTTATATAATTTGTTTTGGTATTGTTCTGGAACATTGCATATTCTCTGATACCTACTGGATTTTTAAATTTTATTTATTTTATTTTTCATGAATTTTGTATTTTTGAGTTCATAATAATCATATGATTGCTGTCATTCATTAATTAAACAGAGTGTTTTACAATCAGGTTTCCAATTGCTTTCTATTATAGTCCATGCAGTCCCACAGTCCAACTAGGTAGGACTCATCGGTTTACTTTTGCATATGAAGAATTTGAGTATTCCTCAGGTTCACAATACTGGTAATATACAGAACTGGAAAAGAGCCCTGAAATGAATCTGTCTAGATCCTGTCCTCCTCCCAGACCATGTGTCCCTATTTTCTTCTCTCTACTACAAAAAGTAGGAGTCCTGGTGTTGGCACTGTGGATTAATACACTTGACTGCAAAGTCTATTTGAACTGCAAGGTTGGTGGTTCAAGCTTACCAGCTGCTCTTTGGAAACCCTATACAGGGGCACCATGGATCAGAAACAACTCCACAGCACAGAACAACTATAAAGTGCATTTCAGTAGATATAGATTGGCTCTCTGCCCAATTATTGGCGTGAAAAAAAAAAAAAAATTCCAGAGAAATGGTAGTTGTGGTTATGTGCTATGGAGTCGGTTCTGACCCATAACTACTCTGTACACTTCCAATAAAGGAGGAGAACTATCAAAAGTCTAAGCAAGGGCCCTAAGTGCTTGTGAGGAAGCCTCTCCACCTTCTAGGGGCTGCCAAGAGCAGTGCCCCTGTACTCTTCTCTTGGAGCCCCTAAAAGGACTAGGCAGAAATTCAGCATCCTGAATCTCCTCTAGGGAGGTAGAACTGGAATGTGAACCATAAAGACACACGCCAGCTTCCAGGCTAACTCAAGGGAGTAGGAATCCCTGGGCTTAAATTGAATCAAGGTCAGAAGCATGAGTGAAGAATGCAGGGGTCATCAAATTGACAACTGTGAAGTCTCAGAAACCCTCCTCCATCTTCCACATGAAGTCCTGGATATACAAGGTGGGATAACCACTGAAACAAGAGGTGGGTTTGAACTGCAAGGTCGGCACTTCAAATCCACCAGATGCTACTGGAAAATAATATACAGGGTTACTATGAGTCAGATCAGACTTGAAGGCACATAGCAAAAACAACACCTTGCACACATACCCTGCTCCAACACTACTCATATCCCCTCATCCTACCAGTCCTTGCTATTTTATTAAATGCTGTCCAGACAGTTACAACTCATAGGGACTTTGTACAAAGTTTCTTAAGCTGTAAATCTTTGTGGGAGCAGAAAACCTCATCTTTCTCCAGTGGAGCATCTGGTGGACTCACTCTAAAGACCCTGTGGTTCCCAATCCAGTGCTTATCCACTATAGGTGGAGCTCACTCTGATCTCTAATTCTTGGTTCTCAGTGGTCTTTAGGGGTGGTCTTTAGTCTGAGTGGTGTGGCTTCAGATTGGCTGTGGTTCAGGTCTCAGGATCCCAGTGGAGTTAAGGTGAAGACATGATTGAGGTAGTAGGAACCACTCAATTCAAAATGGGAAGGGCTTCATTGAGCTCTGTGAATGCCATTGATCTTGGGAGTCCAGGACAAAACTGGCAATCTCAAATGCTCCTTGACTTCTGCTCAATGGATTCAGGGAAATGAGGACCAATGTTTCAGACCCAATTCAATAGTGAGAGGAATCCAAGGAGTGGATGGGAGTTAAGGAAAAATACTTTAAGCGGAAATATGGAAATAACCCACCTGCTCAACCTCCCCACTCCATGGAATAAGAGGGGAAGGCTGATCCAAGTTCCCCTGTATTAGTACCATTCTGAAGCCAAAATAAAAATAACAGACTGAGGTGCCACTTTGTGTTTCCCTCCCCTGCACAAATTTCCAGTTTGCAAATTTTAGAATTTTTTATTTTATAAAGAAATTTAAGATCCTTGAATTAATTTTTTTGAGCCTTAAGTAGTTAAACTGGTAACAGAATAGGAGCATCCATGGAAATATTAAGGAAGTCCACAGTAACTGAGAACACGAGTCAGAGTGGAGAATACCAAAAGGGTTGTCAATTGTTGATCCCCTTATTCTTTATAAAAGCAAAATATACTTATGCCAAGATTTGTTTACGTTATCTCTAATTGTGGGAGAAAATTAGTTGTGATAATTTAGACCTCTTGTTGACCTAGTCTTATTTTCCTGAAACAGGAATTTAGCATAAGCTCTTTGGAAGGTTTCATGCTACTACTAGTGAATTTTAGGCAAAGGCCTGCTAACTCCTGCCCATAGATTTTTTTTTTAAACTATTTTATTGTGAATTATGTGAGAGTTTACATGGGATAATATTAGCTTTACATCCATTCCTACCCTATATTGTTTCATTGCCATGGTTATAATCCCCTCTGTGCATCATCAACCAACAAAAGGGTACACCCCTCAAGCCTGCCCCTTGGTTGTTATCATACAGCCCCTCTCCCTCTTTGGGAGAGGAGGCGGGAGTTGATGGTGGGCTAGGCATAAAAGCCACGCAGACTCCTGTCAGTGAAAGTACGGAAAACTGGGTGAAACAGATTCATAGGAGTGTCCTGGAACTCTGAATTTCACATAAAGTGATAAATTAGTAGTGCTTACCAGGAATAAGATTTAGAACAGAATGAAGACAGCAGGTTACTTCTGATTCAGGGATGCCAAATGGGAGTGAGTAGAGAAAGAGACAAGAGAAGGCTCCCAAGCATAAACAGCCAGTCATCAGGAGAAATAATCATGCTAGCCTTTGCTTTTCTTTTCCTTTTCATATCTTTTCTTTTGCTTTGTCTAATCATCTCCATCCTCATGACAAAAGGGGATACTTACATGACCAGGCACCCCCAGTTTAGGTCCTACACAGCACATGCAAAATTCTGTGAAGTACCAAAGGATTGGCACTGTTCTGTGATGCATGATGGAAGGATCTGCACCATGTATATTACCGTGCATTGTTGTTGTGAAGTGCTGTCGAGTCAATTCCAACCCATAGCAACCCAGTATAGGAGTTCCAAGGAGCAATTTGTGAGCTTGAACCACCAACTTTGCAGTTCAAATGGCTTTGCATTCTAGTGCATTAACCCACAACACCACACCAGGGAGGTGACAATAAGAAGAAACAGTTCCAGAAATCTCTTGTGAAGCAGATCTGGCCAACGCTGGGCAGATTCTCACTAGGAGAAACAGTGGCATGGACTGGTGGGATTGGGAGAAAAAGTAAAGCCGGAGTCAGATCACATTGGCACAGTGGGAACATCATAGAATTTCTCAGTCAGCTTTGAAGACAAGAGTCTATTAGGTCACACTAAAGAATTACTCATATTTTTCCTACAATTTTTCGTTTCTTCTCTTTTTATTGGGGGAGGGAGGGGAAGTTTCAAGCTTTATATATATATTTTTTTTTTTTTCAGAGTTTTAATAGAATTCAACTGTGGATTTTATACTTGATTTTTGGCCCTTGTCCACTCTTGTGGGAGCACTTTATCTCTGTGCCTCAACTAACAAGAGACAGCAACTTGAGTCATACAGCCAAGTTACAATTGCACCTTGTAGAACCTGACCAATAGTGAAAGAGGCAATACCACCTGTTATATACACGAGAGCTGTTCTCTGAATTGAGATGTAAGAGCAGTGAAAAGAGAAGCACATCTTCTGATCACACCTACCAAGAGGCAATTGCAGTGTGCTTAAGAATAAACCATCATACATTCATCTAATTGGTGCAAATACAACACCACCACAATGCCTAAAAAGCAGAAGAAAATTTCTGCTCACATGCAGAGACAAGACAGAGTAGCTAAAATAAATGATCAAAAAGAACATATAGGAATATCACTGGAGGGTGAAGAGGTTTTTTTAAATTTAGAGAATTTAGGAGAAAGTAATTGAGGTGTAGTCTAATATTCACAAGAATGGAATGTTTGAGTAAGTTGTTGTTGCTCACTATTGTCAAGGGTTGTTGTTGTTGTTAAGTGCTGTTGAGTCGGTTCCGACCCATAGCGACCCTGTACAGGGTTTCCAAGGCTGTAAATCTTTACAGGTGCAGAACGCCTCATCTTTCTCCCGCGGAGCAGCTGGTAGTTTCGAACTGCTGGCCTTAAGGTTCACAGCCCGATTCGCAACCACTACGCTACCAGAGCTCCTTAATAAGGGCTGTAAAAACAGCATATGTGGAGATGAGAAGGGGTCAGGCCTTGTTCTGGGATGCATAGTACCCATGCTTCTAGAGATGATGAAAATCAAACCCATCCTGCTCAAGGGGCCCTTAGCTTATGATCCTGGGGACCTATTTTTTAGTACAATTCTTACAAAAGGGACTCCTTTCCAAGCTGGAACATTAAATGCCACTTAAATGGTTGTTGTCACTATTGTTAAGTACTTGTTTCTGAATCATAACGACCTTGTAAAGGGTTTCAGAGGAGTGGCTACTGTGCTGGAGTCATGAACCTTGTGGTTCAAACAGACCTTGAAGTTCAGTACTACCCTCCGGTGACACACCAGAACTCCAATTTAGATGGTGGAGGACGCCCAGGTTTTTTTCTTTTACATCCTCTCTGCATCACCTAGTTTCTCCTTCAATGACTCCGTCTTCTCCCTGACTCTAGCTAGCTACCATCAAACTACTGATCCCTCTCCCATGGTTGAAAATCCTTTGCATCCCACCTCTAAGCTCCACAGTACTGACTCTGCTCTTTGTTCCTCTAGCTCAGAGGTGGAAGTTCCAGCCTCAATTAAGTATGCTTTTGTCTTGTTCTCCCCTGATGACTTTTTCCATCACTGGGATTCCTCATTTCCTGCATTGAATTCTTTCTGTTATATATCTAAAGTCGTTTCTATTTTCCTGGATAATATCTGGACGTTGCAGTCTGCCAATTATACTGATGGACTTTTTCACAGAAATGTTTTTTTCATTCTTAGGAAAAAAACTCAAGTCTCTCTTGAAGTTAAGGGTGTCCATGTTTCTTCATATCATTAATAAGCAAAACATAACAAAACAGCCTGGGACTCTGACATCCTCTAAGTAACTCTGTTGCTCTACTGAAACATAAAGACTTTGCACTCACTAGTATTTGTAGGGTGTCCTGATGTGGTGCTATAGGATAATCGCTGGAATTCTAACCAAGGTCAGTGGATCAAATCCACCAGCTGTTCTTCAGAAACCTTATACATGGTCCCTATAGGTTGGAATCAACTCGAATTTACTTAAAACAACAAAAACAACAAGAGTTTGTTTCTCTCTCTTTGTATGTCATGGTTTCAAAAAATTCATGGAAATATTCAATCATCTTTTCATTCCATTTTTGTGCAACCTTTTTGAAATCCCTCATATATGCGTGTGTGTGTATATATATATGAGCTCTGGTAGCGTAATGGTTACAAATCGGGCTGCGAACCGCAAGGTCAGTAGTTTGAAACTACCACCTGCTCCGTGGGAGAAAGATGAGGCGATCTGTTCCCATAAAGATTTATAGCCTCAGAAACCCTTTTCAGGGTCTCTATGGGTCAAAACCAACTCGACGGCACTTAACAACAACAACAACATATATGTGTAATTGTTGTTGTTGTGTGCCATTGAGTTAATTGTGACTCATAGTAACCCTGCACAGAGTTTCCAAGGAGTGGCTGATGGGTTTAAACTCCAAGCTTGTGATTAGGAGTCTAATGCTTATCCTACAGCAGCACACCGGGATTCCTACATATCTAATTATAAGAAAATAATAGAGACAATATATTCAACTTGTGAAAATTTTCAAGTATTAAAATAAAGCTCTATAGCATTACTTGTGACAAAACAACCCAAGTACTACTCAAAGGGATATATACACCTTAAATATATTTATTAGAAAAAAGCGGGTTAAAATTGACAAGTAAATTCAAACCCCTCCAACTGCCAGGGCTCCTTCAAAGTGTTCTACCAACCAACAACTAAGTGAGCCTTCATTTGAGCATTGAAATTGAAAGTACCAGGCAGTGCCATTAGAACAAATTGTCTAGGAACAAGTGCAACCAGAATGATCCTTGTAAGGGAGGATGGTGACATTTGGAAAATGTCTTTGAGAAGAACACACTATTATAAATGTCATGCCTTTCAATTTAAAAATACAATTAGAATACAACCATTTTTAATAAAGTATAAATTTTTGCATAGTGCCATGAACAGAAAAAGTTTACTTGAACAATACAAACTGAAACTATGTCCTAACCTACCCTCAAAATATTCCAGGACCAACCAAGTTTGGAGGGCTATTACATCAATTGGTCAGTGAAAAAAATTAATCTCTATCATATGCAAAGTCTGACAAACCACACAGAAAATGGGAAATTATTCAACTAACTATCTTCATAGGCCAGCTTGCTTTGTTACCAAAAACATAAGAGGGTACTCTTAAGAAAAGAACACCAGGATTAAGCTTATTCACATACAGACAAATACCATTAAAAATCCATAGCAGATCCAGTATAGCAGGGAATTAAATGAAGCAAGAGACTGAGTACAACTAACACTAAGATGATAACTCCTTAGAGAATACTATCAATTGTAAATCACTACAAATACACTGTGGACTGTCAGAAGTATGAGCAAATTTGTCTTTGAAGAAGTACAGTCAGAATGCCCTTAGAAAACAGGATGTGGAAACGGTGTCACAGTTACTTTGGAAATGTTAAGTTATCAGGAGGTACTAGCTCCTGGAGAAGAACATCAGGATTGGTAGACGATATGCAAAAGTGAGATGGATTGACACAGTGGCTACAACCGTCAGTTCAAACAGCAATGACAGTGAGGATGTCGCAGGACTGGGCAGCATTTCATTTCTTGTGTTGTACTCAAAATAAACAAACTATGAAGGTTTGGGGGCAAGGCAGGAATGATGCATGTGCTAGAGGGTAGAAACCTGTTGACAAGGCTGACGGGGCAGGCAATATACAACCAGAGGGAGATTGGCAGAGTAAAGATGGCAGGCTGGAGACACAGGGAAGAATGCAGTGGTTAAAGTGAATAGACGTAAATGCTGATAACTGTTAGTGCATACAAGGGATTGCAACCATGTAGTGAAACAAAGTATATGGTTTGTTGAATGTAAAACTGATGATCTGCTCTGTAAACCTTCACTCAATTCACAATACAAAGTTTAAAATAAATAAATCAGGGGTTGTTGTTGTTGTTGTTAAGTGCCATTGAGTCGGTTCCGACCCATAGAAACCCTGGATAGGGTTTCTGAGGAGGAGCTGGTGAGCTTGAACTGCCAACCTGACAGTTCAAATGGATTTGCAGCCTGATGCATTAATCCACAATACCACACCAGGACAAGGAAGAGAAAAGAATGAGAGAATAAGTGTAGTCGTATGATACATGATACTATAATATATATATATATATATATATTTTTTTTTTTTTTTTAATTCCAAAGCATGAAATATTCAGGAACTTGTTTATAGAATCACTATAACGAAGTTAAGAGTCGAGTTTAAACAAATGTAACTACTTAGATCACGCAATGGAAAATATACCATTCACAACACCAAAAACATACAGAACCTGCCTAAGTAAAGAAAAATGTACAGGGTCTTTAAAGTGAAACGAAGACTCAAATCTAGCAGTATGCTCTGCTTATTAATGCAGTAGAGATTATGTATTACAAAGCTATCGATTATTTATAGATTTCAATTATTTATAGATTTAGGGTTTTACCAAGAGCTGCCAAGACAAGGACGTATGTTGTGCTACTGTTTCTCTTGCACCAAATCAACTCTGGAACTAAAGAACGAAAGAAAAAAAAAAAGGGGGAGCAATGTGAGGAACAAGAGCAAAACAACACCACCAAAAAATAAGACACCTAATGTCAAATAGAGAGGACCCAAACAAAGCAATCAGGCTAAGGCATTTCCTCATCATCCCCTTTGGGGTTTTAAGAGTCTTGGTGGGTAGGGGAAGCCTGAATTCAGATTAGGGACAAGCTCAGGCCCTGCCAGACATCAGTGTGAAGTCCCTGAATGAGGACTGTAGGACCTACCCCATTAAAGAGAGCGGAACAGACAGTTAAAATCCTCCAGGTTCCCCCAGTGTGACACCCAGTCCTGGACACTGGCTGGCTTTCGTCGACAAGAGATAAACCCACAGAGATCCATTAGCATTGTCAGGATATGAAGTCCTCATGGCACATAACAACAACAACAACAAGTCTTAGGGCAACAGCCAGGTGAGACTGCACCTACTCGGAGTCCAGGTAAGATGCTGAGTGAGAAGTGAAGGTTCCATTCAGCTGAAGAGCAAAACCCACACACAGAGTCACGCCCTCAGTCCTCCACTTCTTATATCTAAGCCCCCTTTAGGGCCCAGACCCCTTAGTGTCGGCCCCTACTGATGGTCTTGAGAACCGCAGCTTGGCTGTCAGACTCAGGCTCCGTCTTATTCCTGACTAGGGAGTCCCAAGAAACATGCGTTTTGATCTGAACGTGGCTGAAACAGCTAGGAATGTCCCAGACTGTACCAAATATCAGTGAAAGCCCCCCGTGTAACTTCTGCAGGACCCCATAATACTGCTACCAAGGAAACTAGTTGTTGTTGTTGCTAAGTGCCATGGAGCCAGTTTAGATTCAAATTTAGCCAGTATATGGTGTCTGAGAGAGTCCATAAGTCCCCGCCCCAGCTGTCAGTCATTTTACGGTCCTTTGGGCGTGTCCGGAAGTGACATATGACTTCCCAGTTGGGAGGAGTTGAGGAGCACAGTCCCCATTTTCTGAGAAGGGCGGCCATTGTGTGACAGGAGCAGCCATTGTCCTGGAGAAGGAGAAGTTTCAGGAGCCATCAGGTGCGCAGGTCAGTGTCCTGAATTACAGTTGCTGGGCCAGACAACCCGCTTCCTCAGGGAACAGAAGAGACCCCATCTAACCGCACCCCACCTTATCCATGCAGTCAGACATGGGAGGAGGCGGTGGGGAGGTTTTTAGACCCAAATCTCCTTCCCTTTGCCCTCAGAGTCCCAGGCGATGAAGCGCTGCTGGCTTAGTGGGTTTCACATTCGGCTGTGAACCATAAGGTCTCAGTTCGAATCCACCAGCTGCTCTGGGGTAGAAAGGTGAGGCTTTCTGCTCACGTAAAGATTAAAAGCCTCGGGAACCCTATGCAGGGTTGCAGTAAGTCGGGACCACGAACACAGAAGAACAAAGACAGTGTGGAGTCAAGGGGATGACCTAGTACAGAGGGGGAACCCAGGGTCCCTCCACTGCGGACGTTCTTGATGTATCTGGTCAATGGTCAAGTCTAAGGTGCCCCACACTTTGTCCTCGGGGGTCTCACAGACTTCTGGGTCTTGGTTTAAGGGGTTGTCCTTTGGTCTGCAGTAGGGACTATCAGGAGTCAGGGTGAGCACGATGAGGTTGCAAGACTCTCCCAGCCTGTAAAATGGGGCGCCTCTGAATCCCTCAGCTATCAGGGGCACAGGGATAGATGCCAACCACACACAGGCATCTAGCTCCTCCTTGGGAATCACAGAGAAGTGAGGGCTTAGGTTTGCGGGAGTGGGCACATCCCATCTTAGCAGAGGCAGGAAATTTAGTCTCTCCTTGGAGTTAAATAGAGGGACATGAGTGAGGACTGGTGTGTCCGTCCACCGTGGGCCCTCTGTGGGTCCTGTCAGCACTGGGTTCCTCCTCCCTGCAGTGGTGGGCTGATGTTAACATTCACTTTCTCCCCTGGGGTCCAGAGAGGTTTAACAGATTACCATCTGAGTAGCAAAGGGAAATGAACCTAGACCCTGCCAGCATTCTACATGGTGGTAGTCCTGAATGTGAACTGAGAAATCCCCCTACTGAGGAAGAGAAAAAGCCCCACTTAGGACACCTGAGGTGAGACGCAGTAAGCCACAGGTAGATGTATTAGGCTCTGAGCTAAGGCTCACTCTAACTTCCTCGACAGGTTTCTCAAGAGAGACATCATGCCTCGTGGTCAGAAGAGTAAGCTCCGTGCCCGTGAGAAGCGCCAACGTGCCCGTATTGAAACCCAGGACCTCCAGGGTGCTGAGGCCTCTGCTACCAAGGTAGAAGGGTCTCCCTCTCCCTCTTCGGTTTTGGGGAATACCCCCCAGAGCTCCCCTGTGGCTCACATTTTGCAAGAGTGTAAGAAAGGCCCAGTCACTGCCACTACTATTGCAGCTATTTTAGCCAGAAAATCTAATGGAGATGCCAAATCCCAACAGGAGAAAAATCCAAGCACTGACAACGAAGAATCTTTCTATATGAATTCAAAGAAAGATCCTCTCTCCTTGAAGGTGAGCCCTTTGGTGGAGTTCATGATCGATAAGTATAAAAATAAAGAGCCCATTATGAAGACAGAGATGCTGCAGCTTCTCAACGAAAATCATGAGGAGCAATTCCCTGAGATCCTGAGGAGAGCCAAGGATCGCATGGAGCTGATCTTTGGCCTTGAATTGAAGGAAGATAGCCCCAACAGTAACTCCTGTCACTTCGTCAGCATGTTGAATATTGCCAAAGGAAGAAGTCTAACTGGAGGCAGCGGCTTGCCCAAGACAGGTCTGGCGATGACACTCTTGTGCATAATCTTCATGAATGGTAACCGAGCTACTGAAGATGAACTCTGGGAATTCCTGGGTTTGTTGGGCATCTATGCTGGAAAGGTGCACTCAATTTTTGGGGATCCCAGGAAGTTTATAACCAAAGATTTGGTGATGGAAGGATACCTGGTGTTCCGGAAAGTGCCCAAGAGTGATCCTCCATGCAATGAATTCCTTTGGGGTCCACGAGCTTATGCTGAAACCACCAAGATGAAAGCCCTTCAAGTTTTGGCCAAGATCAACAATACAGTTCCCAGCTCCTTCCCTGCTCTGTATGAAGAAGCTTTGAGAGATGAGGAAGAGAGAGCCCAAGCCAGAGCTGTTAATGCGAGAGCCGGTGCACGTTCCAGGGGCAAGTAGCCTCTGTCACATGAAATGAAGTTTGAGCTGATTCTTCACTTGGTGGCTGAAATAGCTGTCATGTTTCTAAATAGTGGGGCTGAAGGAAGCAAAATGTTTATCTTCTTTGTATTCTTGTTGTACACGATTCACATATATTTCTCTCTGTCTACATAGATATCAGTATATATTAAGGCCTTTGAAATGTTGAGATTTTTAATGTAAGATTTATTTTGAATATGTGTTTATGAATGACATGATCATCACTGTTTTGTTGTTTGTCAGGAGTAAGAGTTCAATTTTTGGTGTTTATAAAAGAACTTGAGAAATCTTCAACATTTTCTTTATGTTCTAGAATTAGATAACATGTTATTGGACAGAGGTTTTCATGGAGATGTGAAAGAACCCTACATTAAAACAGGATAAAAAAAAACTGAAGGTGCCATTAAGTTGGCAGTTTTTAGTTTGCCTTATGTATTTTAATCTTACTTTTTATTTATTTAAAAGATATGCACCCACCTGGAATCAATTACATGAAATAGAATGGTTTTTGTTTTCTTTTGGTTTTGTCCTAGAACATTGCATATTCTCTAATATCTGCTGGATGTTTTGTTTTTTTAATTTTCATGAACCTTGTATTTTTTTAGTTCACAATAATCATATGATTGCTGTCATTAATTAATTAAACAGAGTGTTTTCCAATAAGTTTTAAAAGTGCTTTCTGTTACAGTCCATTCATTCCCACAGTCCAACAAGGTGGGACCCATCGGTCTACCTTTATAGATGAGGAATTTTCCTATTTCTTAAGTTCACCAGACTGGTAAGTGACAGAATTGGACCAGAGTCCTGGACTGAATCTGTCTAGATCCTGTCCTCCTCCAAGCTGACCTTGTGTCTCTATTTTCCTCTCACTACTACAAAAAGTGGAGTCCTGGTGTGGCGCTGTGGGCTAATGTGTCAGACTGCAAAGTCGTTTGAATTGCAAGGTCAGTGGTTCAAACTCACCAGCTTCTCCTTGGAAACCTTATACAGGGTTACTGTGAGTCAGAATCGACTCAATGGCATTTAACAAAAACAACACCTACAAAAAGTAGGAGACCAGGTGTGGAGTTGTGGGTTGCAAAGTCGGTTTGACCTGCAAGTTTGGCGGTTCAAGCTCACCAGTCGCTCCTAGGAAACTCTATACAGGGTCAGCACATAACAACAACAACAACTATAAAATGGTTTTCAGTGGTTTTAGAACGGTTCTCTGCCCAATTACTGGAATGGACATAAATCACCAGAGAAATAAGAACACAATAAATGCCTTAATAGTATGCATAAGAATCAAATCATTTTCATGAAAATATGACCATCTAGATATGCAATGTTAAGCTACAGGTTGTCAGTGCAACCCACCCAACTGCACTGCAGAGTAAAGGCCTGGCAATCTGTTTCTGCAGTGATTATACCCAAGGAAACTCCATTCTGTGGCAGTTCCAGGTCGTAACATGTTCTCTTGCAATCAACTGGAGGGCATCAGGTTAATATAAAATGGTACTTAAGTTTTCTTGCTAAGTAGAATTTTGTCTAATTTGGGTATCTTTGAACTGAATTAAGCTTTGCAATATCCCCCCCCCCACCTTCGCCACCATGCACCATGAGACCAACCCTAACCACCTCATGTAGGTTGTCTGCAATGAGAGTGTCTTGATCTGTGCCTGGGACTCAGGTCCATATAGATACGAGATTCAGTTTTTAGATACTGGTATAAGGTTGTAGGAAAATCAATTGACCAAATGTCGGTTTGAACTGAAAGGATGGCCGTTCAAACTCACCAGAGGTTCCACAGAAACCCTTTACAGGGTAGCTGTGAGTCGGAACCGACTCGATGGCACTTAGCAACAACAACAAGGTAAAGATCTATAGAGAGCTCTGATAAACCAATAACCACAATGCAATATGGTCTTGAGAGCCCCGCTCCTAGTGTCAGCCTCGGAGGCCCCCTACACATCAGACTTGGCTTGTAGGGGGCACTCCAGTGGTCTTAGCCTGTTATGATGTTCCCTGACTTCCATCTAGGAAGTGGCCGGGGAAGGTACAGCTCTGGTGTGAAGGGCTGCGTTCTTTCCTTCTAGAAGGAGACTTGGGTTCCCAAGACTGGATGGAAGTCAAGGTGAAGACCCTGAATGTGGACAGAGGGGTTCACTTAACCTAAAACGGGGGAGGCCCTACAAGGTTCAGTCCCTACTGCTAACTTCAGTCTGAACAGTCTCAGAATGTGAATGGACTTGGTCTAAAGCAGGAGCCCCACCTTCTAAGAGGGACGAGAACTACCAGGAGTCTAGGCAAGGACCCTTAGTGCTTGTGAGGAAGCCTCCCGCCTTTGAGGGCCTACCAAGAGCCCTGCCCCTGCACTCTGCTCTTGGAGCCCCCAAGAGGATTAGGCAAAAGTACAGTGTCCTGAATCCCCTCAAGTGAGGTAGGGAGGGCTGGAGTCTGAACCATAAAGATACACGCCTGCTTCCAGGCCAAATCAAGGGAGTAGAGTCAAGGTCAGAAGCGTGAGTGAGGAATGCTGGGGCCTTCAAATTACAACTGTGAGGTAAGTCCTGGATAGGCAAAGTTAGCAGTTCAATTCCATCAGATGCTACTGGGAAATAATATACAAGTGACAGACCTGACTGATGGCACATAGCAAAAACAACACCTTCCACAAATACCCCTCTCCAACACCACTCACATCCCCTCACCATACTAGTCCTTGCTATTTTGTTAAATGCTGTCCAGTTAGTTACAACTCATAGACCTTCCTAGACTGTAAATCTGGGAACACCAAACCGCCTCTTTCTCCTGTGAAGCATCTGGTGAACCCTATGGTTCCTAATCTAGTGTTTATCCTACAGAGCCACTGCAGGTGGAGCTAACTCTGATCTCTGATTCTCAGCTATCGGTCAGGGTCTCAGGATCCCAGTGGAGTTAAGGTGAACACATGATTGAGGTACTGGGAACCACTCAACCCAACATGGGAAGGGCTTCATTGAGCTCTGCGAATTCCATTGAACTTGGGAGTCCAGGACAAAACTGGCAAGTTCAAGTGCTCCTTGACTTCTGCCTATATGAGCTCAGGGAAATGAGCACCTTTGTTTCAGACCCAATTCAATAGAGAGAGGAATCCAAAGAGCAGGTGAGAGTTAAGGAAAAATCTATAAGCGGAAAGATAGAACTAAGCCACTTTCTCAACTCCACCACTCCCTGGAAGAAGAGGGACCAAAGTTCCCCTTGTGTGATCTTGGGAAGCTCAGATCAGAGATAACAGACTGAGGTATTTCTCTGTGTGTTCCTCTCCTGGACGTGAGGTCCTTGGACTAACTGGGAGGCTTACACAGCAGATGTAATATAGACAGTTATGATGCGCTGAGTTCCCTAAGTAATCATCCCCACCTCTGTTTATAGACCTGGAGGACATGACATGCTGATGCAGTAAGTTGAAGACAATTCCTCCCAGGGCATCTCAGGAAGGTGAGGGGCCTGTTCAAAGGAGTCAGCCAAGGTGAGGCTCCTGAGGGAGGACTCAGACCTCCAGGGAACCCAGGACAGAATGGTCCTTACTGCACTAACATCACAGGGACAACTGGCCATGAGTGAGACCTGAACTGCCCCTACACTTCCTTCTTGTGGGTCTCTAAATGCTTTGAGGTGTCTAATTTTGAGGAACAAAGTGGAGGGAGTATTGGCTCTGTCAGGAGTAGATATAATGGTCCTGAAAGTAAACTGTGAAGATCTCGCCCTCTTCAAGTACAGAGTGTCACTACTAGCAATCCTGCTGTCCATGCAGTAAGCCCGACATAGAGCTAGCACACTGCAACTAAGCTTTACTTGAGTTTTCTCTCAGGGTCTTGACCAAGAGAACAGAAGCCTTGCGGTTTCCTAGAGCAGTGACCTGAAAGAATTCTGCAGAGATGTCCAATTGACTATTAAAGCCAAGGAGGAATCTCTGGACTGCTCACTGCAAGATCAGTGGTTCAAACCCACCAGACACTCCTCAGAAACCCCATACAGGGTCACTATATGTTGGAACCCACATCAATGGAGTGAACAACAACAATGGAGGTCCACAATGTCTGTGGTCATTCCATGGTTGAATTTTGTTTCAATGTGAAAGACCTTGGTTCCGTTACTGGCAAATGCACCTCACATACAGCTAATACCCATCTGTCATTCGTGGTTTGCATGCTACTATGATGTTGAACTGTTTTTTGTCATTACTTCTGAGCAAGGCAGACTGGGAGGAAATGCCTGGTGATCTATTTCTGAAAATCAGCTGATGAATCACAAAGGTCCAAATTACAGACAATCATCAGCATGGCCCAGACCGGGCAGCTTTCCACTGTATATGTTGCTATGTGCTGTGGAGTCAGTTCCCAGTAATAGTGCTTCTGACATTGTAAATCTTTATGGGAGTAGAAACCCTCTTACTTTCACAGTGTGGCTCATGGGTTTGAACTTCTGACCTTGCAACTAGCAGCCCAATGTGTAACCTAGTACTACTACCAGGGTTCCTTTGAAGTATTTTACCAACCAACAAACAACTAAGTAAACCTTAGTTTAAACATCGAAACTGAAAGTACCAGGCAGTGAGAAAAGAACAAATGGTCTTGTAAGAAATGCAACCAGAATGCTCCTTCTAAGGGAAGATGACAAGACTTGGCAAAGCAGAGAGTCAGCAAAATAGAGGAAGACCCCAATGAGATAAACAGACACAGTGGCTGCAACAGAAGACTCAAACATGACAACAGTTGTGAGGCTGGCACAGGACCGGCAGTGTTTCCTTCTGCTGTGCATTGAGTCCCTATGAAACAGAACTGACTCAATGACACCTAACAACAACAACAACAACAACAGTGAGAACAAGCTTGTACCTATAGTTATGGAATCCTGGTGTGGCGCTGTGGGTTAATGCGCCAGACTGTAAAGCCGTTTGAACTGCAAAGTTGGTGGTTCAAACTCACCAGCTGCTCCTCAGAACCCTATATAGGGTCACTATGGGTCGGAACCAACTTGATGGCACTTAGCAACAACAACATAGTTATGGAGGGTTGTTGATGCTGAGTGTCAAGATTTAAGGTTTATTTTCCCATTCTCTGTATTATTTTATATGCTTGCAAATGTCTGTGATATGCACTATTATAAATATCATGCTTTTCAATCTGAAAACCCAATTGCAATGCAACCATTTTAAATACAATACAATGTGTTGCATAGATCAATAACATGGGGAAAAAGTTTAATTGAACTATACAAACTGAAACTGTAGCTCTAACCCAAGTCACCCTCAAAATATTCCAAGACCAACCATGTTTTTAGGCCTCTTACCACAAATGGTCGGCGAAAAACTAGTCACCATCACAATGTAGTGTTTGTGAAGCAGGCTGCTAACCTCAAGGTCTGCAGTTCGAAACTACCAGCCATTCCGTGGGAGAAAGATGAAGCTTTCTGCTTTACATAAAGATTTACAGCCTTAAAAACCCTATGCAGGGTCACTACGAGTCGGAACCGACTCCACAGCTCATAAGCCACCAGCAATCATATGTAAAGAGTCCTGGTGTGGCCTTCAAGATGATGTGCTGGACTGAAACTTTGGATTGAACTGCAAAGTCAGTAGTAACGACAACTCATACAAACCATACAGAAGAATGAGAAATTGTTCAATCACCCTTAAAGGCTAGCTCTGTTTGATACAAAAAATGTATGAGGATACATAAAAAAGAAGAACACCAAGATCAGGCTTACTCACACAGAGACATACATCTTAAATGCATTCATGCTGATCCATTATTGCATGGAATTAAATGAAGAAATAGGCTGTATCCAAGGAATACAAAAATGAAAATTCATTAGAAAATACCATCTGTTTCAAATTGCTATAGATATGCTGTGGACTGCCAGAAGAATGAACAAAATTGTCTTGGAAGAAGTACAGTCTGAATACACCATAGAAGCTAGAATGGGGAAACCGTCTCAGTTACTTTGGATATGTTATCAGGAGGGAGAAGCTCCTGAAGTACATGTTCAGTCAATTTGTTATTGTTGTTAGGTGACATCGAGTCAGTACAGACTCAGAGCGACCCTATGCACAACAGAATGAAACACTGCTCAATCCTGGGCCATCCTCACAATCATTGCTAGGCCTGCCACCACTGTGTCAATCCATTTCATCAGCAGTCTTCTTCTTTTACTCAGGACCCTCCACTTTCCCAAACATGGCCATTCTGGCTTCCAAGGAACACTCTGGCTGTACTTCTTCCAACACAGATCTCTTTGTTCTTTTGGCAGCCCATGGTACTTTAATATTCTGCTCCAACACCATAACTCAGATGCATCAATTCTTCTACTGTCTTCCTTGTTCACTGTCCAACTTTTGCATGCATATGAGGCTATTGAAAATACCATGGCTTGGGTCAGGCACACCTTAATCTTCAAATTGACATCTTTGTTCTTCAACACTTTAAAGAGCTCTTATGCAGCAGATTTGCTCAATGCAATATGTTGCTTGATTTCTTGACTGCTACTTCCATGAGTGTTAGTGGTTGATCCTAGCAAAATGGAATTTTTGACAACTTAAACTTTTCTCTATTTATATGGATGTTATTTATTGGTCCAGTGGTGAGAATTTTTTGTTTTCTTTACATTGATATTAACCCATACCTAAGACTGTATTCACTGGTCTTCATCAGTAAGTATTTTAAGTCCTCTTCACTTTCAGCAAGCAAGGTTGTATCATCTGCACATCGCAGGTTCTTAATGAGTCTTCCTCCAATCCTGATGCCACTCTTTTCTTCATATAATCCAGCTTATCGGATTCTTTGTTCAGCATATACATTGAATAAGTATGGTGAAAGAATACAACCTTGGAGAACACCTTTCCTAGATTTAAATTACTCAGTGTTTCATTGCTCTGTTGGAAAACCTGCCTCTTTGTCTATGCACAGGTTTCTCATGAGCACAATTAAGTGTTCAGAAATATTCATACTTAGCAATGTTGATCATAGCTTGTCATTATGCACACAATTGAAAGCCTCTGAGTAGTCAATAAATGCAGGTAAACATCTTTCTGGTATTCTCTGCTTTCAGCCAAGATCCATCTGACATCAGCAATGATATCCCTCATTCCATGTCCGCTTCTGAATCCTGAACCTCTGGAAGTTTTCTGTCACTGTATGGTTGCAGCCTTTTAAAAATTACCTGTAGTAAAACTTTACTTGCATAGGATATCAGTTATATTGTCAGATGATTTCTTCATTCCACTGGGTCACCGCTCTTTGGAATGGACACATCTATTCCAGTCAGTCGGCCAAATTTCTTGGCATGAATGAGTGACTGCATCCAATGCTGACTAACTTTCTTGAAAGATTTAAATTTGTATTCTATTGATTCCCGGCGCCTTGTTCATTGCCAATTCCTTCAATGAACCTTGGACTTCCTCCTTCAGTATCACTGGCTCTTGATCATATGCTGCCTCTTGAAATGATTGAACATAGATCATTTCTTGTTGGTACAGTGACTGTGTATTCCTTCCATCTTCTTTTGATGGTTTCTGCATCATTCAATGATTTGCTCATTGTTGTTGCTGTTGTTAGGTGCCATCAAGTTGGTACCGACTCATAGCGACCTTATGCACAGAAGAACGAAACACTGCCCCATCCTGGGCCAACCTAACTACTGTTGCCACGCTTGAGTCCATCAATGCTGCCAATTTGCTCATAGAATCCTTCAATACCTCAAGTCATGATTTGATTTTTTTTTTTTTTTCAGTTCTCTCAGCTTGAGAATTGCTGAGCATGATCTTACTTTTGGTTTTCTAGCTCCAGGTCTTTGCACATTAGATTATATTTCAGGCCCTGCCAGAAATCAGTGTGAGGTCACTGAACGAGGACTTTGGGGCCTAACTCCACCAGCTTCGCCAAGTGTGGCAGCCAGTCCTAGACCCCCAGGCTGGATTGTCTAGAAGAGATATACCCACAGTCTTACATCAGCAGTCTCAGGGTGTGAAGATCTCTAGTCTGAGGGCAACAGACAGGTGGGTTTGCACCTACCAGGAGTCCAGGTAAGATTCTGGGGGAAAAATGAGGTTCCATCCACCCATAAGAGAAGAACTCACAGAGTCCAGCCCACAATACCCCACTTCTCAGAGCTTTGCCTCCTTAGAGCTAAAGCCCCTCAGTGTTCAGCCGCTAGTGTCACCTTGGGAGACCCCTGGTTTGGTGCCATGCTCTGGTTCCCTATTAATCCTGACTAGGGATTCATAGTAAATGAGGGTCTAGATCTGAATGTGGCTGAGTCAACTAAGAATAAGAGAAGTCCCAGACCGTACCAAGAGTCACCAAAAAGCCCCCGTGTAACTTCTGTAGGACCCCATAATACTGCCACCAAGGAAAAGAGTTGTTGTTGTTGCTAAGTGTCATTGAGTCAGTTTAGACTCAAATTTAGACAGTATAGGGTGTCCAAAGAGCAGCTCCGGAAAAGAGGTAGCCCATAAGTCCCCGCCCCAGCTGTCAGTCATTTTAGGGCCCGGTGGGCGTGTCCGGAAGTGACATGTGACTCCTCAGTAGGGAGGGGATGGGGAGGCAGGCCCCATTTTCTGAGAGGGCAGCCCTTGTCTGAGAGGAGCAGCCATTGTCCTGCAGAGGGAAAAGTTTCAGGAGCCATCAGGTGTGCAGGTCAGTGTCCTGAGTTACAGTTGCTGAGCTACACTCCCCGCCCCCCGCCCCGGGAACAGAAGAGACCCCCACCTAGCCGCACCCCACCCCATCCCTGCAGTCAGACATGAGGGGGGGGGGTGGGCAAGCATGGCGGTTAAACTCAAATCTCCTTCCTTTTGTCCTCGGAGTCCCAGGCGATGAAGCGCTGGTGGCTTAGTGGGTTTCACATTCGTCTGTGAACCGTAAGGTCTGCAGTTCGAATCCATCAGCTGCTTTGTGGAAAAAAGATGAGGCTTTCTGCTCGGGTAAAGATTTACAGCCTTGGGAACCGTATACAGGGTTGCAGTGAGTCGGAACCGAAGATACTCAACAACAACAGTGTAGAGTCAAGGGAATGACCCTAATACAGAGGGGGAACTCAGGGTCCCTGCTCTGCGATCGGCCCTGATGCCTCTGGTCAGGGCTCAAGTCTGAGGTGCCCCTCACTTTGTCCTCAGGAATCTCCCAGACTTCTGGGTATTGATTTAAGGGGTCAGTCTTTGGTCTGCAGTAGGGACTTTCAGGAGTCACGGTGAGGATCTGAGTGTTGCAAGACTCTCCCACCCTGTAAAATGGGGTCCCGCTGAATCCCTCAGCCATCAGGGGCGTAGGGATAGATGCCAGCCACACACAGGCAAATGTAGCTCCTCCTTGGGAATCACAGAGAAGTGAGGGCTTAGGTTTGAGGGAATGGGCACATCTCGGCAGAGGCACGAAATTTAGTCTCTCCTTAGAGTTAAACAGAGGGACATGAGTGACTACTGGTGTGTCCGTCCACC
>NW_006408536.1:6170241-6172556 GCF_000296735.1 Chrysochloris asiatica
CAGGTTTCTCAAGAGAGACATCATGCCTCGTGGTCAGAAGAGTAAGCTCCGTGCCCGTGAGAAGCGCCAACGTGCCCGTATTGAAACCCAGGACCTCCAGGGTGCTGAGGCCTCTGCTGCCAAGGTGGAAGGGTCTCCCTCTTCCTCTTCTGTTTTGGGGAATACCCCCCAGAGCTACCCTGTGGATGGTATTTTCCATGAGTCTAATGAAGCCCCAGCCACTACCACTCCTGCTGCAGCTGTTTCATGCGAAGAATCGAATGAGGGTGCTGGCATCTTATATACGAGACCAAGTATCTCCCAGGCAGAATCTTCCGATGAGAATTTAAGCAGAGATGTTCTACCCTTGATGGTAAGCACGTTCGTGCAGTTCTTGATCCATAAGTATAAAACTAAAGAGCCCATTATGAAAACAGAGATGCTGCAGGTTTTCGACAAAAATTATGAGGATCAATTCCCTGAGATCCTCACAAGAGCCGCGGAGCGTATGGAGCTGGATTTTGGCCTTGAATTGAAGGAAGATAGCCCCAACAGTAACTCCTATCACTTCGTCAGCAAGTTGAATATTGCCAAAGGAAGAAGTCTAACTGGAGGCAGCGGCATGCCCAAGACAGGTCTGGTGATGGTAATCTTGGCCATGATTTTCATGAAAGGTAACCGAGCCAGTGAAGACTCTATATGGAAATTCCTGAATGTGCTGGGTATTTATGCTGGGAAGAGGCATGCAGTTTTTGGTGAGCCCAGGAAGTTTATAACCAAAGATTTGGTGATGGAGAGGTTCCTGGTATACCGGAAAGTACCCAAGAGTGATCCTCCATGCAATGAATTCCTTTGGGGTCCACGAGCTTACGCTGAAACCACCAAGATGAAAGTCCTTCAAGTTTTGGCCAAGATCAACAATACAGTTCCCAGCTCCTTCTCTGCTCTGTACGAAGAAGCTTTGAGAGATGAGGAAGAGAGAGCCCAAGCCAGAGCTGTTAATGTGAGAGCCGGTGCACGTTCCAAGGGCAAGTCTACTAGGTTTTCTCGCATTAAATGAAGTCTGAGCAGATTCTCCACTTTGTGGTTTAAATGGCTGTCATCATTCTAAGTAGTGGGGGCAGAGGTGGAATTAAAGGAAACAAAATGTTTATCTTCTTTGTATTCTTGCTGTATACAAGTCACATGTTTTCTATTTATCTCTCCTATCTCTCTCTCTCTCTCTTTGTACGTATATAGTCCTTTAAGATGGTGTGTTTTTTAATATAAGGTTTATTTTGCTTTAGAATCTAAGTTTATAAATGACATAATCATCACAGTTTTGTTGTTTATAAGTGAAACAGAGTTTTGATGTTGATAAAAGAACTTGAAAAGTGTCAGTATTTTCTTCATGTTCTCGAATAAGGTAGCATGCTATTGGAATAGAGATTTCCATGGAAATGTGAAAGAAGCCCACATTAAGACAGGATCACAATGTGGAAGGTGCCACCAAGGTGACAGTTCTTAGCATGCCTTATCCATTTTCATCTTGCTTTTTTATAATTTTAGTAGCTATGTACCCACCTGGATTCTGTTGCCTTGCTTAAGAATACTTTCTGTTTTGTTTTGTTTTGTCCTGGAGAATTGCATATTCTCTAATATCTACTAGATTTAATTTTTTTTAAAAATTGTGATGAACTTGTATTTTCTGAGTTCATAATGTTGCCATTCAATAAACAGAGTGTTTACCTATCAGTTTTCCAAGTGCATTCTATTAGTCCATACATTCCCACAGGCCAACAAGGTAGAGCTTATCAGTCTAAATTTGCCGATGAAGAATTTGCATAGTTCTCATGTTCACAAGACCAGTAAGGGACAAACTGGACCAGAGCCCTGGTCTTAATCTGCATAGAGACTGTCTTCTTCCCGCTGACCTTGTGTCTCTATTTTCTACTCACTACTGCAAAATGTACCTCAGAGGCTATAGAAAGGTTCTGTGTTCAGTTAGTGGAGTGGAAAAACACTTGGCAGAATATTAAGAACACTACAATAAATTACATATATGTTTAAGAAAAAGATAATATTCATGGCAATATGACTATCTACATATGCAATCTCAGATAACATCAAAAGATCAGGGGGTAACATAATCATGCTAGAGGGCCCCAATGGCAGAAAGTAAATCTTTTAGGACATTATTGCTGTTAAGGGCCATTGAGTCGTTCTTGACTCACAGAGACCCTGTATAGGCTTTCTGAGGTCATAAGTCTTTGAAGGAGCAGAAAGCATCATCTTTCTACCCCAGAGCAGTTGGTGGACTCTAACCACCGGCCTTGTGGTTCACAGTTAATTTAACT
>NW_006408536.1:6173076-6177786 GCF_000296735.1 Chrysochloris asiatica
ACAGCCCGTGGCTTCCTTCTCTGAAGACTCAGGGACCACCTCTGAGATCTCAGGAAGTTGAAAACATTGCTCTGAAGGTAAGGCCTCTCTCTGGACAGCCAAGAGTAGTGTTCCAGAACTTGTCAGATGTCAAGGTGAGTACCCTGAGTGAAAAATGAGGGAACTATTGACCCAAGGACAGTAGAGACACGACAATGTCACCTCTTACTATACGCCCTGGGATGCCTTAAGGAAAGCCTTCTGGCTGAGATGACTTCATTACCTCTAGTGGGTGGGGAAGAACTTGGTGTATTGGTGGTGATCCACATTCTGCAGAAGGAGGAGTTCCTGACAGGCTACAAGGTAAGGACCCGAGTGCTAATGAGCAGAACCCCCCCACCACAACAGAGGGGCTCCACTGAGCCTGGTCCCTGCTATGAGGCCTGGAAAGTCAAGAGGGAACCAGACGTGATACCCTCTGGAGACTCACGGAGCTGACAACCTTGTTCAATAAAGGGAGGAGTACCAGGCTCGGGTTGACCAAGGTGAGGGTTCAGAGGGACAACTGAAGGGATCAGTGACTCTTGCAGAGTGGAGATCCATAGAATCGTGCCACTGCTGTAGGCCTCAAAAGACCCAAACAGTTGTGGCCAACTGTGGTCCCTTCTGAATACTGCCTTGGAGGTGTGAAAAGTCTGGTACCACATAGCCAAAGGTGAGAAGTGAGGAATGATGGGGTGTCAGAGAACCTTGAGTGAGGACAGAGACCCTTTCAGTTCTCTTTCAGGGCCATCAGATCAATGGCTGGCAGGGCTTGGGTACTTTCCCTTTACTACTCTGAACTTGACACATCAAAGTCCCTAAGTCCAACAAGGAGGAAGGGAAAAAGCAGTTCAGCCACTGACCCTAGCACTGTGTGAACCCCGAGTGTTGACCGTGCTTGACTCCAGTACAGAGGACCCCACTGCCCGCCCCTGTTGTCCCCCCAACAAGCCTCAGAAAGGGCTCACCAGCTGCAGTTTATTCCTCAACAGGGTCTCAGGGGATAGGGCTGACCTCGTGTCCGGAGACCAGTGCCCTCAAGGACAAATGCAAAGCATACTTCGGTTACATTCAAGATAGGTTCTCTCTGGCTGAAGTACACACGCAGTTGTAGCTTCCTCCATGAGGCCAACATCACCGGCCTCCTCCCACTGCTCCCAGCTGTCCCTGACACGAGTCAGCATGCCTGCTGCTCAGAAAAGTATGTCCTATGCCTGTGAGAACAATGCCTGGCCCCAGGTGACGGTAGGACCTGTCAACTCTATGAATTCCTGTGGGGTCCACAAGCCCATGCTGAAAGCAGCATGGTGAATTTCTGGAGTCTGTGGCTAAGATCCATGATACAGTCCTCAGGAGCTTTTCATTCCTGCATGAAGAGGAGTTGGGAGAGAGGGAAGAGAGGGCCCGAGCCAGAACTGCAGGCAGGGTGGGCACTGCTGCCATGGCCAGTACCCATTTCAGGGCACGGCCAGCAGCTCCTCTCACCCCAAGTGAAGTCCCAGGAAGATTGCTCACTTTCTTGTTGAAACGGGTGGTTCACCTCCTAAAGGCATGCAAGCAAGGCAGGTTGGAGGGAACAAAAGGCGTGCCATTTTTGTTTTCCTATTGACATAGTAACACACATACAATATGTATGCATGTACACTATATATATGTTGTTATTGTTGTTAAGTGCTGTCGAAAGGAACCATGGAATTTGTGGCTCAAACCAAACTTGGGGTTGAGTGCTTACCCTACAGCGCCATATTGTTGTTGTTGTTAAGTGTGTCGAATTGGTTCCGACTCACAACGACCCTGTATAGGGTTTCTAGAAAGTTGCTGGTGAGTTTGAAATGCCGACATTGCGGTTCACACCGACCTTTCAGTCCAACGCAGTAACCCACAGTGTCACACCAGGACTATATACACGTTGTGTTTTAAGTACTTTTGAGTCAGTTCTGACCTATAGCAACCCTGTATAGGGTTTCTGAGGGGTGGTTGGTGAGCTTGAATTGCCGACCTTGGGGTTCAAACAGACTTTGCAGTCCAAGCGCATTAATCCACAGTGCCACACCAGGACTCAGAGAGAGAGAGATAGTAGAGAGAGTACCCGAACTCATAGAGAGAGAGAGAGTTCTGATAGCTTCCTGGGAACCATTGGGCTGTGGAAAGGGTGACAGAGAGACAGAGAGAGAGAGACAGAGACAGGGACTATGTGTGCCCTATTAGCGCAGTGATTACTCCTTGGACAGCTAACTGAAAGGTCAGCAGTTTGAATCCACCCGTCGATCCCCGGGAGTAAAATGAGTCTCCCAGCTCCCATAAAGACTTAATGCCTCAGTACCCCTGTTCGGAATCAACTGCACACCACCATTACCATATGTGTATATTTATGGACTCCTTGTGTGGGGCTATAGGATCAGCACTGGACTGTGAACCACAGGGTCGGCAGTTCACAAACACCAGCTGTTCCTTGGAAACCCTGTGCAGGGTCACTGTCGATCGGAATCGCCCTGACAGCACTTACAGATATTGTCCTGGAACCATAGTCTATTCTATCTATTGATTCACAGGGGCCCTGCTGTGCTGCTGCAGGATAAGCACTCAACTGTCAGGTCAGTTTGAACCACAAGGTAGACAGCTCATACCCACCAGCTGCCCCTCGGAAAGCCTGTACGGGGTTGCTATGAGTTAGAACCGAGGCACTTAAAATTTCACATATGTTGTTGTTGTTAGGTGCTATTGAGTTGGTACCGACTCGTAGCACCCCTATGCACAACAGAAAGAAACACTGCCCGATCCTGGGCCAATATCACAATTGTTGCCACGCTTGAGCCATTGATGCTGCCACTTTGCCAATCTGTCTCGCTGGGGGTCTTCCTCTTTTTCTCTGACTCTCCACCCTACCAAAACATGAATCCTTGTCCAGCGACTGGTCCCTCCTGACAATATGTCCGAAGTATGAGAGACGAAGTCTGGCCATCTTGGCCTCCAAGGAGCACTCTGACTGCAATTCTTCGAACACAGATCTGTTTGTTCTTTTGGAAGCCCATGGCAAGAAGATTAGAAAACTATAAATATTAACTATGGTGCTGGTGGTGGCTATATGCCGTGGAGTGGGTTCCTACTCATAGTGACCCCAAGATTGTTAAGTTTTACGGGAGCAAAACACTTTATCTATTTCATGTGGAGAGGCTGGTAGATTTGAGCTACTGACTTTGCAGTTAGCAACCCAACTCATAACCCACTATGATATCAGACCTCCTTAAATGTAACTATTGTTGTTGTTGTTAAGTGCCATCAAGTAGGTTCCGACCCATAGCTACCCTGTACAGGGTTGCCAAGGATGTAAATCTTTAAGGGAATAGAAAGCCTCATCTTTCTCCCACGGAGTGGCTGGTAGTTTCGAACCGCTGACCTTAAGATTCGCAGCCCGATTCGTAACCACTATGCTACCCGAGCTCCTTAAATGTAACTATAAAAACTGTAAATATTAAAAAACAACAACAACAACAAAAAACTATAAAAACTTTGCAACTATTTCAGGCAGGGCAGATTACCTTATAAACAAGGTAAGCGGGGCTAACTTGTGCTTCCTTACCAATCTGTCTTGAATAGATTTTCATAAAACAGATTACTCAGTAAACATAATTAAGCTCTAGCTTACCTTGCTTACTGGACACTCAGTCCCTGTCAGGGAGTGTAAATTTGAAAAGAGATTTCAGTTCTGTAGGAAGATGCCGTGGTGCTGGGAGAAAGACAGATGCCAGCCATATCTAGAAACGGTCTTTGATGTGATAAAAAAAATTGAAATTGTTTCCTACAAATGATTAAGCAAGTACAAGTATCCCCATGCTTACCTTGCTTACTGGATAATCCAACACTGGCATGAGGATAACAAATGGTGAACAAGGTTCTAATTATTGAATTATTTCAGCTAATAAGCTAAAAGGAATCATACCATTAGAGAATAATAATTCTGCAACCCCTAATGGATTAATGGATAAAGATCATGATCTCCTGTGACTACCAACATTAATTACCACAAAGGACACAGCAGACATTATGTATATCCTAATGTATTCCTGGTGTGGTACTGTAGGATAAGCACTGGAATGATAACCGCAAGACCAGTGGTTCAAACTCACAAGACGTTCCTTGGTAAACCCAAACAGGGTCGTTATGAGTCAGAACCGACATCATGGCACTTAACAACAACAATGGAAGTGCACCAGTCTGTGGCCAGTCCTTGGTTGAATTCTGTTTTCATGTTTTCAAAAGACCTGTAATAACCGGACAAATGTACCTCACGCACAGCCAATACCCACCCATCTGTCATTGGAAATTTGTATATTGCTATGATGTTGACTTATTTCAGTGATGCTTCTGAGTAAGACAGACTGGGAGAAAATGCTTGGTGATCTATTTCTAAAAATCAGCTGATGAAAATCCTATGAATCACAAAGGTCCAAATTGCAAACAATCATCAGCATTACCTGGGACCAGGCAGCTTTTATTGTATATGGGGTCACCATGAACCGTGGGGTCAAATCAAAGTCAGCTAACAGCACCAATGGAAGGGCAAAGCATTATGGTTGGAGTGTTCTTGCTGCGGCCTCTGCTCTGTACTAAGGCATCTGTTGCGACTAATAGTAATCCTATATAGGCCTTCTGATGCTGTAAATCTTTATGGGAGCAGAAAACCTCATC
>NW_006408536.1:6184347-6184991 GCF_000296735.1 Chrysochloris asiatica
CCCCACTTAGGACACCTGAGGTCAGACTCAGTAAGCCACAGGTAGATGTATTAGGCTCTGAGCTAAGGCTCACTATAACTTCCTCGGCAGGTTTCTCAAGAGAGACATCATGCCTCGTGGTCAGAAGAGTAAGCTCCGTGCCCGTGAGAAGCGCGAGCGTGCCCGTATTGAAACCCAGGACCTCCAGGGTGCTGAGGCCTCTGCTACCAAGGTAGAAGAATCTCCCTCTTCCTCTCCTGTTTTGGGGAACACTCCCCAGGGGTCCCCTGTGGATGGCATTTTCCATGAGTCTAATGAAGCCCCAGTCACTTCCACTCCTGCTGCAGCTGTTTTATGTGAAGAATCAAATGAGGGTGCTGGCATCCTATATACAAAATGTACCAGCATTTGCAAGGCAGCATCTTTCTATATGAACTCAAGCATAGATCCTCTATCCTTGAAGGTCAGCGCATTGGTGCAGTTCATGATTGAGATGTATAAAAATAAACAGCCCATTATGAAGACAGAGATGGAGAAGGTTTTAACAGAAAAGTATAAGGAGGAATTCCCTGAGATCCTGAAGAGAGCCATGGACCGCATGGAGGTGGTCTTTGGCCTTGAATTGAAGGAAATTAACCCCAACAGTAACTACTATTACTTCGCCA
>NW_006408536.1:6188566-6204136 GCF_000296735.1 Chrysochloris asiatica
CTCTGGTGGGTGGGGAAGAACTTGGTGTATTGGTGGTGATCCACATTCTGCAGAAGGAGGAGTTCCTGACAGGCTACAAGGTAAGGACCCAGAGTTCTAATGAGCAGAACCCCCCACCACAACAGAGGGGCTCCACTGAGCCTGGTCCCTGCTATGAGGCCTGGAACATCAAGAGGGAACCAGACGTGGCACCCTCTAGAGACTCACGGAGCTGACAACCTTGTTCAATAAAGGGAGGAGTACCAGGCTCGGGTTGACCAAGGTGAGGGTCGGAGGGACAACTGAAGGGATCAGTGACTCTTGCAGAGTGGAGATCCATAGAATCGTGCCACTGCTGTCGGCCTCAAAAGACCCAAACAGTTGTGGCCAACTGTGGTCCCTTCTGAATACTGCCTTGGAGGTTTGAAAAGTCTGGTACCATATAGCCAAAGGTGAGAAGTAAGGAATGATGGGGTGTCAGAGAACCTTGAGTGAGGACAGAGGGGATGGGATACTCTGCCCAGAAATTAGGGTGCCAGAAGATAGTGTGGTCCCTCCTATCAACTCTGGAAAGCCTAGGACAGAGCTGTCAGGTTAAACTGGCTGCTCACGTTCTGTGGAGATGGAGTTTTGGATGTGAGAGCCTTGGACTGAGGCTGGAGAACTCAGATGGGCTGAGAGAGGAGTCCCAGATCTTGACTGAGTGAAAACTAAAAAGGCCAGTGGTCTTATAAACGTGGGCCATATAGTTCCCTCCTATTACCTATCCAAGGAAGTCATGAATGGTGGTGACTGAACGTGGCTCACGCTTTTTTATGCCTCCGTGGTCTCAGGCAGGTGAGGGCCTCTGATGCAGAGGGGCAGAGCAGGATTTCCATGTTGTGCTAGTTGTCAACAGAAGGCCCCTACCAACTGTAGAGACCACCCTTCAATAACAGAGGAGTCCCCACAGAATCCCTTCATGCTTCCAGCTTTGGGAGACCCTAAGCGTAGGAACTCTGGTAGTGTAGTGGTTACGAATTGGGCTGTGAATCACAAGGTCAGCAGTTTGAAACTACCAGCTGTTCCGTGAGAGAAAGGTGAGGGCTTCTGTTCCCATAAAGATTTACAGCCTGGGAAACCCTGTACAGGGTCGCCCTCACGGACAAATGCAAAGCCTACTTCGGTTAAATTCAAGATAGGTTCTCTCTGGCCTAAGTGCACATGCCGTTGTAGCTTCTTCCTCCATGAGGCCCACATCATCGGCCTCCTCCCACTGCTCCCAGCTGTCCCTGACACGAGTCAGCATGCCTGCTGCTCAGAGGAGTATGGCCCATGCCCGTGAGAACAGTGCCTGGCCCCAGGTGACGGTCAGGGCCTGTCAACTCTATGAATTCCTGTGGGGTCCACAAGCCCATGCTGAAAGCAACATGGTGAATTTCTGGAGTCTGTGGCTAAGATCCATGATACAGTCCTCAGGAGCTTTTCATTCCTGCATGAAGAGGAGTTGGGAGAGAGGGAAGAGAGGGCCCGAGCCAGAACTGCAGGCAGGGTGGGCACTGCTGCCATGGCCAGTACCCATTTCAGGGCATGGCCAGCAGCTCCTCTCACCCCAAGTGAAGTCCCAGGAAGATTGCTCACTTTCTTGTTGAAACGGGTGGTTCACCTCCTAAAGTCGTGCAAGCAAGGCAGGTTGGAGGGAACAAAAGGCGTGCCATTTTTGTTTTCCTATTGACATAGTAACACACATACAATATGTATGCATGTACACTATATATATGTTGTTATTGTTGTTAAGTGCTGTCGAAAGGAACCATGGAATTTGTGGCTCAAACCAAACTTGGGGTTGAGTGCTTACCCTACAGCGACATGTTGTTGTTGTTGTTGTTGTTGTTAAGTGTGTCGAATTGGTTCCGACTCACAACGACCCTGTATAGGGTTTCTGGAAAGTTGCTGGTAAGTTTGAAATGCCGACACTGCGGTTCACACCGACCTTGCAGTCCAACACAATAACCCAATGTCATACCAGGACTATATACACGTTGTGTTTTAAGTACTTTTGAGTCAGTTCTGACCTATAGAAACCCTGTATAGGGTTTCTGAAGGGCGGCTGTTAAGCTTGAATTGCCGACCTTGGGGTTCAAACCGACTTTGCAGTCCAAGCGCATTAATCCACAGTGCCACACCAGGACTCAGAGAGAGAGAGATAGTAGAGAGAGTACCAGAACTCATAGAGAGAGAGAGAGAGTTCTGATAGCTTCCTGGGAACCATTGGGCTGTGGAAAGTGTGTTAGACAGAGAGAGAGACAGACAGAGACACAAAGAAAGAGAGACAGAGACAGGGACTATGTGTGCCCTATTAGCGCAGTGACTACTCCTTGGACTGCTAACTGAAAGCTCAGCAGTTTGAATCCACCCGTCGATCCCCGGGAGTAAAATGAGTCTCCCAGCTCCCATAAAGACTTAATGCCTCAGTACCCCTATTCAGAATCAACTGCACACCACCATTACCATACGTATATATTTATGGACTCCTTGTGTGGGGCTATAGGATCAGCACTGGACTGTGAACCAAAGGGTCGGCAGTTCACAAACACCAGCTGTTCCTTGGAAACCCTGTGCAGGGTCACTGTCGATCGGAATCGCCCTGACAGCACTTACAGATATTGTCCTGGAACCATAGTCTATTCTATCTATTGATTCACAGGGGCCCTGCTGTGCTGCTGCAGGATAAGCACTCAACTGTCAGGTCAGTTTGAACCACAAGGTAGACAGCTCATACCCACCAGCTGCCCCTCGGAAAGCCTGTACGGGGTTGCTATGAGTTAGAACCGAGGCACTTAAAATTTCACATATGTTGTTGTTGTTAGGTGCTATTGAGTTGGTACCGACTCATAGTACCCCTATGCACAACAGAACAAAACACTGCCCGATCCTGGGCCAATATCACAATTGTTGGCACACTTGGGCACGTGGATGCTGCCACTTGGCCAACCCATCTCACTGGGAGGGAGAGGGGGGCTCTTCCTCTTTTTCTCTGACCCTCCACCTTACCAAACATGAACCCTTGTCCAGCGACTGGTCCCTCCTGATAATATGTCCAAAGTATGAGAGACGAAGTTTGATCATCCTGGCCTCCAAGGGCACTCTGGCTGCACTTCTTCCAACAAAGATCTTTTGGTTCTTTTGGCAGCCCATGGCACTTTCAATATCCTCCTATACTGAATCCAATATTCTATTGAATAGTGTTGAAATATATATATATATACATACACATATATATGTGTCTGTCTGTCTGTGTTTGTATGTGTGTTTGTGTGTATATATATATATATATGTATATATATATGAACAAAAATGTTGTGGAAAAGTAAAATTCAAGGATAATGAGCTCTTTTGACAAAATGGCCACACTGGCTCCACCTCTGAGTCCTGTGGCCACACAGACCCAGCATGGACTCTGTCCTGGCTCCAGCCCCATCCCCAGCCCCAGCCCTGTCCTGGCCCAGACTCTGGCCCCAGCTCTGACTCCAGCCCCTGTCTTATCATCAGATCCTACTGCACTATGGGGTGTGACAGTGGCCTCGGGGCACTACCCGCATCAGTGTATGTCCCAGCGCAGTCTCTGGCGCCGCCTCCCCCAGGCCCATCTCTCCCTGAGCTCTCCTCTGGTTGCCTCCTGGTTTGGCTGCACTCAGTCATTTTAGCCTTCTTCATGGATACCTATGAGCAATGCAATGAAAGGGCTGTCTGCGTTGTGGGGACCCTGCTGGGACTGTCCACAAGCACTCAGTGGAAGTTAGCAGTTGCTTTGCAGTGCCATGCACTGGGTCTATAGATGAGGTGACTGTTGACACTGAATTTGCTAAGAACATGTATGAATTGCACAGGAAAGTATCTCCAAAGAAGCTCACCCCGAGCTAGTAGCTACAGAGCAGGACATCACAGAGCCCTCTGTGCTCATCCAGCTGAGAATCCTCCAACCACATACACTTCACTGTGTGCACGAGTCCCCAGAATTGTTGCAGGAGCACCAAGGCCTGTCTCAACACTTTAGTGGGTGCCCCGGGAAGAACTATGGGGGTGATGTTCACACCTGACAGTGAGAGATGCATATTATGACACCAATGCATCAGAGTTGCTATGATTATGAAGACCTGTTTAAGCCCCAACCAGCTGATGGGGCTCTCCAGTGTCTTGCAATAAGTTGGAAGGATGTCAGTCCTCATCCAGGATGTCCTCAGCATGGTGTTGCAGCATGCAGAGGGTGCACTGTCTGGAAAAGTGTCAGCTGACAATACTGGGGGCTGCTCCTTGATGAGTCTGGTTAACCAAGTATCCAAAATTGTCCCTGATGACTTTGAGACCATGCTCCACAATTATATCAATAACCTGCTGATGGTGACCTATTTGGTCAGTCTCAGAGTCACAGGTTGCCCTCAATGAGAAACTTGTAAATCTGTGAATTGGTCTCAAGAAACATTCCTTCCAATTGGGTCCCTACCCTGGCACTCGGAATGGGGTGAAAGAGAAATGGGTTTTTTGTGTTCTTGAGTCACTCTGCATTAGACTGTAACTCTAAATATACAGCCTATGTAGCACTGCAAGGTTGGCAGTTCAAACCCACCAGCTGCTCCTCAGTAACCCTATATGGGATCTCTATCAGTCAGAATAGACTTGAAGGCACTTAACAACAACAACAATGACCTTTGTAAATTAAAAAGTAAAAGATAATTAAAAATTTTTTTCACAAATGTTTTAGAGTGCCCTTATAGAAATCATACATACACAGACTTATTTCAGTGCATATCTCTATGTATTTAATGATCATCTTTCTATGTATCGGTGTATTTTTTCAAAGTTTTTTTTTTTTTTTTTTTTTTTAAACCAACACAGCTGCACTGCAGAATAAAGGCCTGGTAATCTGTTTCTGTAATGATCATAGCCAAGAAAACCCCATTATCGAGCAGTTAATTTTAGTTGTTACCAACTAGAAGACATCAGGTGAATAAAAAAATGTTTTCTTCTTGCATATAATTTTGTCTAATTTGGTTTTCTTTGCACCAGATTAAGTGCTACATCTCAATGCAGCCATTGCCATGAGGCAAGCCCTAACCTCCCCATCTAGGGCGTCTGCAATGTGAGGGTCTTGTTCTGTGGTTGGGACTCAGATCTGTATAGGAACGACCCTCATCTTTCATATCCTGGTGTGGTGCTGTAGGAAAAGCAGTCGACCACAAGATCGGTTTGAACCGCAAGGTTAATGGTTCAAACTCACCAGTGGCTCCTCAGAAATCTATTACAGGGTCGCTGTGAATCGGTACCCACTCAATAGCACTTAACAACAACAAGAACAATATGAAGACCTAGAAAGTGGACCATCAATCACATTACAATATGGCCTCCAGAGCCCCGCCCCTACTGTCCACCTTCCTCCCCCTCCCCCACCCCTGCACATCAGACTTGGCTTGTACCAGACGCTCTTACAGCCTTAGGCAGATGTGACATTCCCTGACTTCCATTTGGAAGGTGCAAGGGGAAGGCTCCGCTCTGGTGTGAGGGTCTGCATTTTTTCATCCTAGAAGGAGAATTGGATTCCCAGAAGACAACGAAAGTCCAGGTGAGGACCCTGAATGCGGACAGAGGGGTTCACTTAACCTAGAACAGAGGAGGTCCTACAAAGTTCTGCCTCTACTGAGGCTCTCAGAGACTTCAGACCTCCTTAAATCTGAACAGTCCCGGGAACAGAATGGACTTGGTCTAAGGCAGGAACCCCACTTTCAAAGAGGGAGGAGAACTACCAAGAGGCTAGACAAGGACCCTTAGCGCTTGTGTGGGAGCCTCCCCGCCTTTGAGGGGGTGCCAAGAACTCTGCCCCTGCAGTCAGCTCTTGGAGCCCACAGCAAACGAGGCAGAAGTACAGTGTCCTGAATCCCCTCTAGGGAGGTAGGGATGGATTCTGAACCATAAAGATACACTCCCGCTTTCAGGCCACCTAATGGCAGTAGGGATCCCTGGGCTTAACTAGAGTCAAGGTCAGAAGCATGAGTGAGAAATGCAGGGGACTTCAAATTGACAACTGTGAGGTCCAAGAGACCCTCCCCTATCTTCTACCTGGAGTCCTGGTGGCACTGTAGGATAAGTACTAGATCGCAAGGTCTATTTGAACCTCAAGGAAAGCAGTTCAAATTCACTAGCTGCTATTCAGAAACCCTATACAGTGTTATTTTTAGTGAGACTATACTCGACAACACTTATTCACAAAAGCAACAACATCTTCCATCCATACCCCACTCCAAAACCAGTCACATCCCATCACACTAACAGCCATTGCTGGTTGATAAATGCTTTAAAGACAGTTCAGAATCATAGCGACGTAGTATAAGGTTTCCTAGGTTTTAAAGTGTTGTGGGACAGAAAACCTCATCTTTCTACTGTGGAACATCTGGTGGACTTGAACAAACAACCTTGTGGTTCCTGTTCTAGTGCATCTCCTACAGAGCCCCTGCAGGCAGAGCTCAATCTGATCTCTAACTCTCAGTTCTCAGGAAGGGGTGGTCTGTTGTTGTCTGAGGGCTGTGGCTTCAGCTTGGCTGTGGTTCAGGATCTCAGGATCCCAGTGGAGTTAAGGTGAAGACATGATTGAGTTACTAGGAACCACTCAACCCAAAATGAGAAGGGCTTCATTGAGCTCTGTGAATGCCATTGATCTTGGGAGTCCAGGACAAAACTGGCAAGTTCAAGTGCTCCTTGACTTCTGCCTATATGAGCTCAGGGAAATGAGGTCCTTTGTTTCAGACCCAATTCAGCAGAGAGAGAAATCCAAGAAGCAGGGGAGTTAAGGGAAACTCCTTTAGGCAGAAAGATGAAATTAACCCACCCCCTAAACCTCACCACCCCCTGGAAAAAGAGGGAAGGCTGACCAAAGTTGCCTCATACTATTACCCTTATGAAGGCCCGATCAGAGATAACACTAATGTGCCGCTTCCTGTGTTCCTCTCATGGGCAAGAAGTACTTTGACTAACTGGAAGGCTTACACAGCAGATGCAATGTAGACAGTTAGAATGAGGTGATTTCTCCAAATAACAAAGGGGTTCTAATCATCCCCTCGTCTGTTTATAGAACTGGGGGACCTGGACATGCTGAGGCAGTGAGTTGGACACATTTCCTCCCTGGACACCTCAGGAAGGTGAAGGACCTGTTCAAAGGAGTCAGCCAAGGTGAGGCCCCTAAGGGAGAACTCAGGCATCCAGGGAACCCAGGAAAGAACAAGCCTTATGTCATTAACATCACTGGGACAGCTGGCCAAGAGTGGTGTCTAAACTACTCTTCCACTTCATACTGGCGGGTCCTAAAATGCTTTGAGGTGTTGCATTTAGAGGAGAAAAGGGGAGGGAATACGGGTTCTGTCAGGAGTAGATATAATGGTCCAGAAAGTGAACTGTGAACATCTCTCCCCATGAAAGTCATTACTAGCAGACCCTACTGTCAATGCAGTAAGCCCCAAACAGAGCTGGCATGTGACAACTAATCTTTACATGCATTGTCTCTACAGGGTCCTGACCAGGATACTAGGAGTCTTGTGGGTTCCTAGAGCAGTGCCCTCAAAGAATTCTGCAGAGGCTTCGGTGTGACTGTTAAAGCCAAGAAGGAATCTCTCTGCTGACTTGGCTCACAGGCTTTCAAACTCCCTCTTGCAGAGTACAGGTATCACCTGTCTTCCCACATTCCTGCCTGCTGTCCTTGACCAGAGTCATCATGCCTCGAAATCAGAAGAGTAAGCTCAGAGCCCAAGAGAAAAATTGCCAGGACCGAGGTGACACCCACGGTCTTGAGTGTGTTCAGGGCACTAGAGTAGAGGAAGAAGGGTCTCTCCCCTCCCCCTCTACTTCTTTTGGGGATTCTCTCCAGAGCTCCCAAACTACTCCTAGTCACAAGGGGCCTGACAGAGTCCCATCCATCTCCACTGCCATTGCTGATGTAGGTGCCAACAACCAAGAAGAGGGAAGTTTAAATTCCACTAAGACCTCACCCTCCACTGAGAAGTCTCAAAGAGACCCTGTGATCTGGAGAACTAGCCTGTTGTTGCAGTTCCTGCTATATAAGTACAAAATGAAAGAGCTCATTACCAAGACAGAAATGATGAAGATCATCAACAAAAAGTACAAGGAGCATTTCCCTCAGATCCTCAGGAGAGTCTCTGAGCACATGGACCTTGTCTTTGGTCTTGAGCTGAAGGAAGTTGACCCGAAAGGTCAGTCCTATGCTCTGGTTAGTCAGTTAAAGATGACCAAGGAAGAGAATCTGAGTGGTGGCAGGGGGCTTCCCAAGCAGGGGATTCTGATGCCTCTCCTGGGTGTGATCTATATGAACAACCACCGGGCCCCTGAGGAGAAGATATGGGAATTCTTGAATGCCTTGGGGATCTATGATGGGAAAAGACACTTCATCTTCGGTGACCCCAGGAAGCTTCTGACCAGAGATTTGGTGCAGGAAAAGTACCTGGAGTACCGGCAGGTACCTGGCAGTGATCCTCCGCGCTATGAGTTCCTGTGGGGGCCCAGAGCCCATACTGAAGCCAGTATGATGAGAGTCATAGAGTTTTGGACTAAGATAAAGAATATTGATTCCAGTGCATTTGAAGCCCTGTATGAAGCAACTTGGGGATATGAGGAAGAGAGAGAGGAAGCCACAGTATGGTCAGGTCGTAATGCCAGGGCTATGGCCCGTTTCAGGGCCAAGTCCAGCAGGTCCTCCCACCCCAAGTGAAGCGGTAAAGCAGAGTCTTCACTTGTTGAAAATGGCTGTTATCCTGTAAGCATTAGAAGTTAAGTGGGAATGGAGGGAGCTTGCATTTTTGCCTTATTATGTGCCCCTTATACATGAATGACTTGTAGATCTAGCTCATTTTTGTAGTTTTCCAATGCTGTTTCTTGTAGTTGAAGGGTTATAGAGATTCCGACTCTAAATTCACTTTCAAATATGTCTTATTATTCATAGGTTTAAGAACTTTGTATTTTGTAAATAAATTGAAAATCCTTGAAAGTGTTAAGGAAGTCCACAACAACTGTTAGAGAAAAAGAGTGAGCAATATCTATGGGGTTGTCAACTGTTGACTCCCTTATTCCTTTTAGTAAAAGTAAAATACACATGTGCCCAGATTTGTTTAGGGAATTGAGATATGTGAGAGAAAATAAAATGCAATGCTTTAGAACTCTTGTTGACCGACTCTTATTTTCCTGAAACAGTAATTTAATGTCAGCTCTAACACTTGCAAATTTCAGGCAGAGGCCTGACAGCCACTGTCCATACATTTTTCTAGTCTAAGAGCAACTGCGAAATAAGGAAAAGGGTGAGCTGCTCACCAAGTCCTAAGGGACTAGTAACAAGGGGATGAGGACTTCAGGGTTCCCCTCAGTGTGCATGCCATGAGGCAGGGCAGTTTGTGTCTTTAAGACAATTGGATGTCTCAGTGAGAATTTTAAGTTAGACTGCATTGTTGTTGTTGTTAAGTGCCGTCGAGTCGGTTCCGACCCATAGCGACCCTGTACAGGGTTTCCGAGGGTGTAAATCCTTACGGGAGTAGAAAGCCTCATCTTTCTCCCGCGGAGCGGCTGGTAGTTTCGAACCGCTGACCTTAAGGTTCGCAGCCCGATTCGTAACCACTACGCTACCAGAGCTCCTTAAGTTAGACTGCATAGAGAACTGTAATGTAGGGGATTTTATGTTAAGGTGCATGGTGCTAGGATTATAGGAAAAAAGGAGAGTTTCTGGGGAAACAAGGACAGGTTTTGGAGGGGTGCCAAGTCCTAGTGTGGTGCTGTGGGTTAGTGGGCTGGACTGCAAAGGTGGTTTGGGCCACAAAGTTGGCCGCTCAAGCCTACCAGCCAATCCTTGGAAACCCTCTACTTGGTGGCTATGGGATAGAACTGACTCGACGGCACTTAACAACAACAACATGAAGGTGTATGCAGGTGCACACATGCCCATGCAGTTTCTCAGAGTCAGCACCGGTGCCAGGAGTAGAGACTGGCTCTTCACCATGACTCTAGAATTGTGGGTAAACCAGAGTGAAATCATCACCTAGGGCAGTACTTGCAGTTGTCCTGTGCTCTGTCCCAGTGTTCTCAAAGCCATGCCCAGACCGGATGTTTTATTCACATAATTTAGGAAGTTTCTAAAAAAAATGGGGTGATATTCTCTGGAGGTAAGATGTCACGAAATCAAGGTCCTAGGACCTTGCCTTGTGCTGTGGAGCCAGAATCCACTCCATTCAAGGACATTTGGTTTAGAATACCTTGAATTTCAATGGACAAATTCCAACTGAAGACCAGATTTGTTGCAGTGGTGATATGAATGAAAACGGGTGGCCTAAATGCAAGTTAAGCCGGGTGGAGAATTGTTGGTCTTTGGCAGTAATCTGAGGAGTCTTCATTGAATTAACATAGTGACGTCTACCCCACATTCACATTAAATACAATACTTGCTCACATGGATTGAATTGTGTTCCCCATTACACGTATTGTCAATCGTCACCTTATACCAAACGTTCAAATCCCATTTGGGCATAGAGTTATTTTAAATGAATCAGTATAAGTGTAGAATGTGGTCTAAATCCGTCTTTTGAACAAACATCAAGATTAATTGTTCAAACCCACCAGATGCTTCTCAGAAACCCTATACATATTTGCTATGAGTTGAAACTGACTCAGTGGCACACAACATCACCACCACCACCACCAGAATGTACACTTTTCCCCTCAAAGTCTAGATTCATTGATGCTTCTTCTTTGCTAGCATCAGTAAGCATAATGCCATCAATGTAATGGACCAGTATGATGTCTAGGGGCAGGGAAAGGTGATCAAGGTCCCAGTGGACTAAATTATGACAGAGGGTTAGAGAGGTGACGTACCCTTGAGGTAAGACTCTGAAAGTGTTATGTTGGCCTTGCCAACTGAAGGCAAACTGATTCTGATGATCCTTATAAAGTGGAATTGAGAAACAGCCATTAGCCAGATCAGGTACCTGCATATTAGGTACCAGAAGAGGTATTAATTTGTTCAAGCAAAGAAACAACATCTGGAACAACAATTGTAATAGGTATCATGACCTGGTTAAGTTTACTATAATCCACTATGTTTCTCAAAGTTCCATCTGCTTTTTGTACCAGCCAGATAGGCTAATTAAATGTGGATGTGGTGGGAATCACTTCCCATAAATACATCATGATCAAATGAGGTTCACATCAGGGATTCAAGGATGGCTCAATATTAGAAAAACAAAATAGTAAACCACCATATAAATAAAAAACTTAAAAGAATCACATGATCATATCAATTGATACAGAAAAGGCATTTGACACAATGCAACATTCATTCCTGATAAAAAAAACACTTAACAAAGTAGTAATTGAAGGGAAATTCCTCAACATAGTTAAAAGCATATGTGTAAAACCAACAGCCAATATCATTCCCAATGGAAAGAAAATGAAAACCTTCCCTTTGTGAACAGGAATTGAACCTTTATCACCACTCCTATTCAGTATTGTGTTGAAAGTCTTAGAGCTATCAGGAAAGATAGAGAAATTAAAGGCACCCATCCAAATTGATATAGAGGAAGTAAAACTCTTATTTGCAGATAAAATGATCCTATACATAGAAAATCCTAAAGACTCAGCAAAAAAATTACTAGAACTCATTGGAAGATTCAGCAAAGTGGCAGGGTCCAAGATCACCATACAAAAATCAGTCAAATTTCTTTATACTAATAATGACAGTGCTGAAAAGGAAATTAGGAGAGCAGTACCTTTTACAATAGCCGCCCAATAGATGAAATATTTAGGAATAAATCTAACCAAAGAAACAAAGGACCTATACAAAGAAAACTACAAAACACAACTACAAGAAACCAGAAGAGACTTACAAAAATGGAAGTATACACCATGTTCCTAGATAGGAAGACTGAACATTGTGAAAATGTCTATACTGCCCAAAGCAAAATATAAATATAACGCAATCCTAATCCAGATTCCAACGACATTCTTTAAAGAGATGGAAAAAATGTCCCAGTGCTCTTGTTGACAATAAATGCTGTCAAGGATGTGGAGAGACTGGGACCGTCCTACATTGCTGGTGGGAATGTAAAATGATTTAACCACTGTGGAAAATGATATGGTGCATCCTCAGAAAGTTGGAGATAGAAATATCTTATGATCCAGCAATTCCTCTGCTTGGTATATATCCACAAGAAATATGAGCCAGAACATGAGTAAATATATGCATACAAATGTTTATAGCTGGATTAATCACAATAGCTAAAAGATGGATACAGCCTAAGTGCTGATCAGTGGAATAGAGACTGTATATGGAAAGGAAAGAGTCCCCAGATAAGCAAAGTACTGCTTAAGAAGAAGAACAAAGTTAGAGGCCTCTTACTCTCTGATTTCAAATTTTACTACCTGGCTACAGTGGTCAAAACAGTCAAACACTGGTACAATGAAAGATACATAGATGAATGGAACAGAATTGAGCATAAAGAAATTAATCCATCCACATACAGCCAACTAAACTTTGACAACGGGCCAAAGTACATTGCATAGGGAGAAGATAGTCTCTTCAACAGAGGGTGCTGTCAAAACTGGATATTGATATGCAAAAGATTAATATAAGACCTTTATCTCATACCATATACAAAAACCAACTCAACATGGATTAAAGACCTCAGTGTGAATCCCAGAATTATAAAGGTCATCAATGAAAAAATAGGGACAAATTTAAAAGCTTAAATACAGGGCATACATAGACTACCAAACATTGCGAGAATTGCACAGGCAAAAGAAGACAAAATAGGTGATTGGGACATACTAAAAATTAGACACTTATGTGCATCAAAAGATTTCACCAAAAAGTAAAAAGGGACCCCACAGAATGGGAAAATATCTTTTGCAATGACATATCAGACAAGGGCCTAATCTCTGAAATCTTAGGAAACTACAATACCTCTACAAGAAAAAGACAAATAACCCTATTAAAAATGGGCACAGGACATGAACAGACACTTCACCAAGGAGGACATTTGGGCAGCCAACAAGCATATGAGAAAATGTTCATGAATACTAGCCATTAGAGAGATCCACATCAAAACAGCAATCAACAATGAGATATATCATCTCACACCAGTAGTAACAGCGAAGTTCAAAAAAACAGAGGACAATAAATGCTGTCAAGGATGTGGAGAGACTGGGACCGTCCTACATTGCTGGTGGGAATGTAAAATGATTTAACCACTGTGGAAAATGATATGGTGCATCCTCAGAAAGTTGGAGATAGAAATATCTTATGATTCAGCAATTCCTCTGCTTGGTATATATCCACAAGAAATATGAGCCAGAACATGAGTAAATATATGCATACAAATGTTTATAGCTGGATTAATCACAATAGCTAAAAGATGGATACAGCCTAAGTGCTGATCAGTGGAATAATGGATAAAGAAATTGTGATACATACAATCAAATATTTGCTACCTTGAAGAATAACAAGGAAGCTGCAAACCACCACATAACATGGATGAACCTTGAGGACATTACGCTGAGTGAAATTAGTCAGTCACAAAAGGACATATTGCATAAAACCATTGATGTAGAAGCTTAAGAAAAGATACCCATACTAAAATAAAAAGAAAAAAATATGTATTTGTTGGTTACAGGGGTGGGAGGGAGGGGACGGTAGAGCACAGGTTAGGGGATAGACACATCATAGTTTGGGTGTTACGGAGGGTGATACACAAGAAGGGAGAGGAAGATGGAAGAACAAAGTAGATAGGGGAACACTTGGGTAGGTTTGCATGGACTAAATGGGACAGAGGTAAATAGTGCTATATGCTCAACCTTGGAACAACAAGGCTCTGTGATACAGGGATTGAGGCATAGTCTGAATGGGTGAAAGAGGGGAAATAATGTTAAGATGCTTGACTATCTTATGGATATTGGTTTCCCTTGCCTACTATTGTAAAATAGACACCTGACTGGGAAATATGATTACAGAAAGCTTGTAAGCCTTTAGCTGATTGGAATTCAGCCTATAACTGATTGGAATACCTAAAGATGGTTCTAGAACTTGTCCAGTGAAATAGGCTTATTGTGAAACCCTTATAGTGTATAGGACCTTAGGTGGGATCATGAGCCCCATTCAGAACCTTCTGAGGTAGGACATTCCCACTTGAAAGGACATGTAGACCAACCCAGAGAGGCTAGAGGAATAGAAGATACTTCCTGAAAGAAATACCAGCAGGAAAAAAAAAAAAAAGCTGCCTGTCTGTTTGGCGATTACAAGAACAAGCAAGCTGTTTGCTGGCGAGCCTTCAAGGCAAGCAATCAAAAATCTTTGAGACAAACCCCCTCCAAGACTGAAACTCAGAGAACACATGAGCAGGCATGTAAGCTTGCTAGTGACCATGTTGGTCTACATTTGAGTGGTAGTGGGGCAAAGTCAGTAATGAAGATATGGGCTGAGTTCTACCACGTTCCATAGATACCTGTCAACCTCGAGATGAGAGAGAGAAGAGGAAGGGCTGGTTGGCCTGAAATTTGAGGAAACTTGGGAACTCCTGAGCCCATGGAAATCAACCTAGACATGGAGGGCTAGAGCTGAGAGTGAAGCATCCAACTGATATGAAGTGTGGGGGGCGAGGGGGGGGAGATGCACAAGAACACTCAAACTTGCAGATGGTACCCATTTAACCTAGCTTCGATGACTTGATCACGAGAGCTCAACTAGAGGAAGATTAAGAAAGTTGATAAAGGAAACAAGAGTAAATAGCTACAATTTGATGAACCGGACCTATACTTATAGATGCAGTAGCTCAAAATACCAACCAAGAGGGAAGGAGTCTTCACACCAAGGATCAAATCTATCCCCTTGGTACACAGAGTTGATAGGGCCAGGCAACATAGACAAAGGCTAACTAAAATGAGGCGGGGGGTGGGGGAGCTATAAAGGCACGGCGTGGCTGGCTTACAAGTTTTCAAGGGGAAGTTTACACATTCAGATCTTCAGAGATGGGAAATTTCCACTTGAAAGGACGAGCAGACCAGCCTGGAGAGGCTAGAAGATACTTCTTGAAAGAAAGACCTACAGGAAAAATACAAAACAATATAGGCAGACTGACTGTTACTATAAGAACAAGCAAATTGCTTGCCCAGGAGACATCAAGGCAAGTAGTCGGGTCCCCTCAGTGTAAACCCCCTTCCAATGGGAATACACGCTTTGATTGGTGACCACACTCATCACCCATAAGGGAAAATGAGGGAAAAGTAGCAATGAAGCTGCAAGCTAAGCCCTACAATGTTCAATAGACTCCTGTGAATCCGGGTGGAGACCTGGTTGGCCAGCAGTGTGACAAGACCTGAAGACTCTTGGGCCCAGAGTCAGTGACATAGCCACAGAGGAGAGTAAAGCAGCCAGCTGATAAGAACAGAGGGCATATGCACAAGAACACCCACACTTGCAGATAATAGCCACTTGATCTGGCTTCAATGACTGGATGATCAGAACTCAACCAGAAGAAGAAAGAAGAGGGAAAAAAGAGTAATCTGATACAATTTGATGAA
>NW_006408536.1:6204372-6217927 GCF_000296735.1 Chrysochloris asiatica
GCTTTGTAGCAAGGAGGGGAGTGATTAACTTTTAAGTCTAGGAGCGGAGACCCCTGGGACCATCAAGGGAGAAGAACAGAGAGCGGGACTCCACCCAAAGAAGCAGTGATGCCTGAGATGGAGGCAGAGACAATGACGTGGAGAGATGGAGCAGTTGGGGACTTTGGACACAGAAAGGGAGAGGGGCTGTGTGCTGATGACCAGGGGGCAGGCTTGTAGTGTATTGGTTGGTTGATGACGCATGGAGGGGATTGTAACCATGGCAATGAAACAATATATGATAGGATGAATGTAAATCTAATGTTCTCCCATGTAAACTATCACATAATTCACAGCAAAACATTTTTTTAAAAAAGAGGGTGTTTAGTTTCAGAGTGTGCGGGGAAAGGTAAAATCTCCCACTAAATAGTTTTCATCTTGTCTAGATGGGTCTGGTGAAGAGATGGGGATAGGATTCTTTTCAATAGTAAACAATTGTTATCATGACGAATTGCAATTGTCACAACTGTAAAGGTAGAAGTTTTGTAACCTAAAGGGGGGAATAATTAATCTTATTCTTATATTCCAGGAACAGAGGACCCTAGGACCATGGAGGAAGACGGGTATTAGCGGAACTTGGGATCCTAACTGTAAGGCCCAATTGCCCTATAGTAACTAATTTCTAATAAAGGATCAGGCTGAAGTAGAAAATCTCTAGCATCAGTAACTCCTCTGGATGCAGAAACCCCCTTCCCCCTTAACTCTGGCTAAACTTGGCTTCTGTAACACTGCTTATGCAAATTCCTCACATTTGAGTGGGCCTGCCTTACTCATAGGATACTGTGGCCAGTGGCCAAGGCTAACCTTGAGAACAGCCGGCCAAAGTTAATCTTGAAAACTGTCCTAGCAGATGTACCCCTAGTCCCAAGTTAATCTTGAGAAGTAACTGTCCCAGCAGATGTACTCCTAGCCCCCACCCTAACAGCTCATGCATATATCATACCCTTGGTTTGTACAAGATAATGTCAGACTGCCTATGTATAAATACTCTTTGAAAAACTGGGTCGGGGCTGCAGTCTTTCTTGCTTTTAGGGAGGCTGTAGTTGCTGGCCAGCTAATAAAGGCTTCCTCATTGATCCTGAGAGTCTTGAGTTGTCATCTGGGTAAATTGAGACACAACACTAACCAGAGAAGCAACGCCACCAGAGATGGAGACAGAGGTGATGGTGTGGAGCGATAGAGCAGCTGAGGACTCTAGACTCATGGAAAGAGAAAGACAGTGCTGGCGGCCAGGAGACAGATTTGCAGAATGTGCCCTTTGGTTGTTTAAATGATTATATATTTCTGAGTGTTTTTGTGTACATAAAAAAAAAAAAAGAGGGAACATAAGCAAATAATGTTAAATGATGATGCATGGTGGAGGTTGCAATTGTTGCAATGAAAAAAAAATATGATAGGATGAGTGCAAAACCAATGTTCTCCCATGTAAACTATCACTAAATTCACAATTAAAGCTTTAAATAAGTAAATAAATAAATAAATAGTTGTTATTTTTAAGTGCCATCGAGTCGATTCTGACTCATAGCAACTCTGTATAGGGTTTCCTAGGAGCAGCTGGTGAGCTTGAACTGCCGACCTTGCAGTTCAAATGGCTTTGCAGTCTGGCGCATTAACCCACAGTGCTTTCCATGAGCTTTTAGAAGACCCCTCGTATATCTTCATCACTGCATCAAAGATGCACCAAAGCATAGAATTCGGTGGGACAAGAGGCAATCTTCTTCTGAATCTGTAGCCTAGTGTTTCTGGACATCCAACTTGCACTCAAGAGCATCCTGGTCATGTTGTAACCCCTAAGGCACAGACCAAGTCTGTGACAAATGACATCCAAACTTCCATTTTGTTATCTCTGAGTACTTCTTGTGATGTGCCTGATCCAAGAAAGTGCTAAGTATGAATTGGGACCTCAAAGAACCTGAGGGTGCCATACATGGCACAGCTCAGTCCTGTGCTCTGTGCTTGGGAACATAGCTTAGGACATGATCTTCTTACTAGGAAGATGCAATACTATTGGAAGTACATGAGTGGTGGGTTTGTTTAAGGTTGTGACTAACAAAAATGTATATGAGGAAGTAAAAGAGATGAACAGAAAAGTTCAAAGGGCAATTTGAGAAAGCAAAGTCAAACATTATATTAAAATGTGCAAAGATCTACAGTTAGAAAACCAAAAGCATTTTTAAAGCTGAAAGAACTGAAGAAAAATTTCAAGTCCCAACAAGAAATACTAAAGGATTTTGTGGGCAAACCATTGAATGATATAGAAAGCATAAAAACATAATGGAAGGAGTACACAGAGTCACTATACCAAAAAGAAATGGTCAATGTTCAACCATTTCAAGAAGTAGCATGTGATCAAGAGCCAACAGTACAGACTGAAGAAGTCCAATGTGCACTGAAGGCATTGTCCAAAACAACAACAAAAAAAAACTGCTCCAGACATTGGTGGAATACAAATTGAACTCTTTCAACTTACTGATGCAATACTGGAGGCATTCAATGATTTTTGCCAAGAAATTTGGAAGACAGCTACCTGGCCAACTAATTGGAAGAGCTCCATATTTGGGCCCATTCCAGAGATAGGTGACCCAACAGAATGCAGAAATCATCATACAATACCACATGCAAGTAAAATTTTGCTAAAGACAATGTATAAATGGCTGCAAAAATATATTGACAGGGAACTCCCAGAGGGTCAAGCTGGATTAGAATAGGACTGGAATGAGGGATATCAATGCTGATGCCAGATGGATCTCGGCTGAAATCAGAGAATACTAGCAAGATGTTTACCAGTGCTTTATCGATTATGACAAGGCTTTTGATTGTGTGGATCATGACAAGCTATGGACAACATTGCTCAGAATGAGTATTCTGGAACACTTAATTGTTCTTATGAGGAACCTGTGTAGGGGCCAAGAGGCAGGTGTTAGGTACCGAAAAATGGACACTAAATCGTTTAAAATCAGAATAGGTGTGTGCCAGGGTTGTAGTCTTTCACCATACTTGTTCAACCTATATGCTGAGCAAATAATTTGAGAAAATGGAATAGATGAAGAAAACGTGGCATCAGGATTGGAGAAAGTCCACGGCACATAACCACCAGCAACACTGGGTTTGATTATCTAGAGAACCCAGCCTAAGACATTTGGTACCGAGAGTGGTTCTAGAGAAAAAAAAAACATCAGAAGGATGAGTTTTGTTTAATTGGTTCTCAAATCTGACTACATTTAAAGGTACTGACAACTCTGCCTCCACTAGTCAAGAGAGTGAGGGTACTTCTAATCCATGGTGTGAGGTAGCAATATTAATATATAAAATATCACCAGTATTAATATATAAAAAATCATCATGTATTGGGTAGAAGCAAAGCTCTGGGTGATCATGTGTTTTATATTTTTCTGCAATTGTGCCACAATGGAAAGTATAGAAAAGCTGGTTGCTGGTCCTACTTATTAATAAACTAAGTGGTAAAAGAAAGAGATGAGCTCAGGTATAAGAGTTGCCGCTTAAGCGCCACATAAAATACCTCAAAACTGCTACTTGTGTCCTGGGGAAAAAGTCTATTTTCCTGTAGTGGCAGGGCTGATACTGCTGAAAACCAGACCCAGAGCTTTATTGTAAGTGTGGTTGAATTACAACACCAGTTCAACTCACAATCTAGAATGGTGTCTAATGCTAGAGTGAGGGCATTGATTGGGAAAATATGACATCCTGAAACTTAGGATGGGGATATTTGGGCAAATAATCAGGAAGCTGGGGACATAAGGCCTGTAAATCCCATTGAGCCATTCTTACCAACAGCCCCATCCCTCCCATCTGAAGAGATTACTCCATTATCAGTAAAAACATCTCCTCTGACAAATCTTGATGAGATTAAATCAACTGTGCCATTGAGATTGTGTCTGAGGCCCTTCCTGAGGCATAATCTAAAATAGATGTCTTGCAAGACAGTGTTGAATGTTCCCAGGAAACATCTCCACCGATTATTGCTTCTAGACCTATAACTAGATTTAAGGCCCCGTGAGCCCCAAAAGAAGAAGTACAATTTATGATCCAGGAAGAAGTACGCAAAACTCCAGAAGAAGTGCTAGATGTTTCTAATTTGTATAAGCAGAAACCAGGAGAATATGTGTGGGAATGGCTATTAAGGGTGTGGGATAACAGTGCAAGTAACATAACCTTGGATTGGTCTGAGGTCATTGATATAGGCCCACTAAGCACAGATCCTTCATTCAATATTTAAGCTTGAGAGGTGAGTATATGATCTAATTGTTGATTTTGTTGGTTCACTGAAGCATGAACCACACAGTGGCCAACAATAAATCAAGTTGAATTACCAGATCTGCCTTGGTATTCGATAAAGGAAGGAATCCAAGGGCTTTGGGGGAATTGGCATGTTAGAGTGGATATATCAGAAGAAACCCATAAACCCAGAGGACACATCTTTCCCCACAATGGTATGGAACAAATTTGTGACGGGAGCCCCAGCATCCTTGAAGACTGCTGTGATTGTTATATTATATAAACAGAATTTAACAGTGGGGACTGTCCTAAGTGAATTAAGACACCTAGCCACAGTGGGGCTGATTGGACCCCATAGTGGTAGCTGTCAAGTGACAGCACTTAATTGACAAAGACAAGGTGAGCGTGGTTATGGTGAGAGACAGCAGAATTAAAGCATTAATCAGAATAGTCTGACTCGTGTGGACTTATGGCATTGGCTAATTAGACAGGAGGTAGCTAGGAGTAAAATAGATAGGAAACCTACTAAATATTTTCTTGATTTGCACAAGAGGAAGAACTCTGGGTCAAGTGAATGGCAATCTAACTTGATTCGCCAGAACAGAGAGTCACGGCCTCTCTCTCAATTCCCAGACTTGAGCCTGTTTATAGACCCACAAACTTTAAAAAAAAAAAAAACAAAAACAAGTTTTCTTGTGAATTGTGTGATAGTTTACATGGGAGAACATTAGTTTTACATTCATCCTATCGTATATCATTTCATTGCCATGGTTACAATCCCCTCCATGCATCATCAACCAACAAAAGGGTATACCCTGCAAGCCTGCCCCCTGGTCATCAGCACACAGCGCCTCTCCCTCTTTGGGTCTAAAATCCTCAGCTGCTCCATCTCTCCACTTCATTGTCTCTGCCTCCATCTCTGGCGTCACTGCTTCTCTGGGTGGGGTCCCGCTCTCCGATCTTCTCCCTTGATGGTCCCAGGGACCTCCGCTCCTAGACTACAAAGTTAATCACTCCCTGCTTGCTGCAAAATGTGTACCTTTACATTTCCAATGCTCACAAGCAGTCCTGATAACAATTATTCACTATTGTACCCCAAGACACCTATCAGCATCTCCTTTCATCAGCCTCGCCTAGACAGATTGGCTACTACTCAGTGGAGATTCTACCTTCCTCCATGCCCTCTGGATCTAGATTCCGTTTGAAAGCTTGTAAGACAGTCACTTCTTGCCTTTGTAGCCCCCCCCCCCCAACTTTGGGTAGCCAATGTCCAAGTTGCCCATCCCTGTGTGCCTTGTGTGCTCTGTGTATGGAGGGGGTGGGAATGACCCTTGCTGTAAATATTTGTTCCCTCTTTTGAGCTACTACATCCATAGGTGTAGGTCAAGTTTATCAAATTGTAACAGATTACTCTTTTTTCCCTATTCTTTCTTCTTCTGGTTGAGCTCTGATCATCCAGCCATTGAAGCCAGGTCAAGTGGATATAATCTGCAAGTGTGGGTGTACTTATGCATGTGCCCTCTCTTCTTATCAGCTGAATGCTTCCCTCTCCACTCTAGTCCTCTGTGGCTATGTCACTGACTCTGGGCCCAAGAGTCCCCAGGTCTTGCCACACTGCTGACCAACCAGGTCACCACCCGGGTTCAGACCCACAAGCTTTTGAATGAAGGGGTGGCCAGGTATCCTTGAAGAAGGACCCCACTACACTGCCAGTTGTTAGTGTTTCTTTCAGCCTTCCCCAAGGGGACTGATGGCCTTTTGCAGGGATAACTGTTCATTGGGGAGATGGAAATAATCAGACTTTTCTGGGATTACTGAGCACTGTCTGAATGACACTAATTATAGAAGACAAAAATGTCACTTGGACCCACCAGTCAGAATAGGGAAGTATGGAGGTCAGGTTATTAATGGAGTCTTAGCAAAGGTTCATCTCACTGTGAGTCCAGTGGGTCCTTAAACTCATCCTGTGGTGATTACCTCAGTTCCAGAATGCATAATTGAAGTAGACACACTCAGAAATTGGCAGAATTACACACACACACACACACACACACACACACACACAAGCACCCTCCACTGCCACATTGGATCCCTGAAATGTGAAATAAGGGCCATTATGATCAGAAATGCCAAGTGAGAACAATTAGATTTACCTTTACCTTGTTGTTGTTGTTAAGTGATGCCAAGTCATTTCCAACCCATAACAAACCTGTATGGGGTTTCTGAGGATTAGGTGGTGACTTTGTACCACTGAACCTGCTGTTCAAATTAAACTGATCGAGCGCTTATCCTACAATGCCACAACAGGACTCCTTTACCTAGCAAGATAGTAAACCATAGCAATACTACATTCCTGGATGTATTGCAGAGATTAGTACTACAATCAAGGACATGAAGTTTTCATGGGCAGTGATTCCCACCACATCCACAGTTACCTCGCCTATCTGACTGGTGCAAAAAGCAGATAGGTCTTTGGGAATGACCGTGGATTATAGTAAACTTAACCAGGTCATGATACCTATTACAATTGTTGTTCCAGATGTTGTTTCTTTGCTTGAACAAATTAATACCTCTTCTGGTACCTAATATGCAGGTACCTGATCTGGCTAATGGCTGTTTCTCAATTCCACTTTATAAGGATCATCAGAATCAGTTTGCCTTCAGTTGGCAAGGCCAACATAACACTTTCAGAGTCTTACCTCAAGGGTACGTCACCTCTCCAACCCTCTGTCATAATTTAGTCCACTGGGACCTTGATCACCTTTCCCTGCCCCTAGACATCATACTGGTCCATTACATTGATGACATTATGCTTACTGATGCTAGCAAAGAAGAAGCATCAATGAATCTAGACTTTGAGGGGAAAAGTGTACATTCTGGTGGTGGTGGTGGTGATGTTGTGTGCCACTGAGTCAGTTTCAACTCATAGCAAATATGTATAGGGTTTCTGAGAAGCATCTGCTGGGTTTGAACAATTAATCTTGATGTTTGTTCAAAAGACGGATTTAGACCACATTCTACACTTATACTGATTCATTTAAAATAACTCTATGCCCAAATGGGATTTGAACGTTTGGTATAAGGTGACGATTGACAATACGTGTAATGGGGAACACAATTCAATCCATGTGAGCAAGTATTGTATTTAATGTGAATGTGGGGTAGACGTCACTATGTTAATTCAATGAAGACTCCTCAGATTACTGCCAAAGACCAACAATTCTCCACCCGGCTTAACTTGCATTTAGGCCACCCGTTTTCATTCATATCACCACTGCAACAAATCTGGTCTTCAGTTGGAATTTGTCCATTGAAATTCAAGGTATTCTAAACCAAATGTCCTTGAATGGAGTGGATTCTGGCTCCACAGCACAAGGCAAGGTCCTAGGACCTTGATTTCGTGACATCTTACCTCCAGAGAATATCACCCCATTTTTTTTAGAAACTTCCTAAATTATGTGAATAAAACATCCGGTCTGGGCATGGCTTTGAGAGCACTGGGACAGAACACAGGACAACTGCAAGTACTGCCCTAGGTGACGATTTCACTCTGGTTTACCCACAATTCTAGAGTCATGGTGAAGAGCCAGTCTCCACTCCCGGCACAGCTGCTGTCTCTGAAAAACTGCAAGGGAGTATGTGCACCTGCACACTCTCCCCTCCATGTTGTTGTTGTTAAGTGCCATCGAGTTGATTCTGACCCATAGGGACCCTGTATAGAGTTTCCAAGGAGTGTCACGTAAGCTTGAACTGCCAGCTTTGCGGTTCAAACCAACTTTGCAGTCCAGTGCACTAACCCATAGTACCACATTAGGACTTGGCACCCCTCCATAACCTGTTCTAGTCTCCCCAGAAACTCACTTATTCCTATAGCCTAAACCCCATGCAGTCTAGCATAAAATTCCCTGCATTACAGTTTCCTATACAGTCTAACTTAAAATTCCCTCCCACTGAGACATCCAACTGTCTCAAAGATACAAACTGCCCTGCCTCATGGCATGCACACTGAGGGGAACCCTGAAGTCCTCATCCCCTTGTCACTAGTCCCTTAAGACTTGGTGAGCAGCTCAACTCTTTCCTTATCTCCCAGTTGCTCTTAGACTAGAAAATCTATTGACAGTGGCTGTCAGGCCACTGCCTAAAATTCACTAATGTTAGCAGGAAACCTTCCAAAGTTGTTGTTAAGTGCTGTCTAGTCATTTCTGACACATAGTGACACCGTATAGGGTTTCTGAGGAGCAGCTGGTGAGCTTGAACTGCCGACCTTGCAGTTCAAATGGCTTTGCAGTCTGGCACATTAACCCAGAGTGCCACACCAGTACTCCACCTTCCAAAGAGCTGATGCTAAAAGAAGGTTTCAGGAAAATAAGAGTCAGTCACAAGGGTTCTAAAGAACTGCATTTTATTTTCTCTCACATATCTCAATTCCCTAAACAAATCTGGGCACATGTGTATTTTACTTTTACTAAAAGGAATAAGGGAGTCAACAGTTGACAACCCCATAGATATTGCTCACTCTTTTTCTCTAACAGTTGTTGTGGACTTCCTTAACACTTTCAAGGATATACCTATTCTGATGCTTAGTTCATGGATTTTCAATTTATTTACAAAATACAAAGTTCTTAAACCTATGAATGATAAGACATTTTTGAAAGTGAATTTAGAGTTGGAATCTCTATAATGCTTCAACTACAAGAAACAACATTGGAAAACTACAAAAATGAGCTAGTTCTACAAGTCATTCATGTATAAGGGGCACATAATAAGGCAAAAATGCAAGCTCCCTCCATTCCCACTTAACTTCTAATGCTTACAGGATAACAGCCATTTTCAACAAGAAAGTGAAGACTCTGCTTTACTGCTTCACTTGGGGTGGGAGGACCTGCTGGACTTGGCCCTAAAACGGGCCATAGCCCTGGCATTACGACCTGACCATACTGTGGCTTCCCCTCTCTCTTCCTCATATCTCCAAGTTGCCTCATAAAGGGTTTGAAATGCACCAGTGTCGATATTCTTGATCTTGGCTAAATACTCCATTATTTTTGTCTTGCATTGTTCAGTATGGGCTCTGGGACCCCACAGGAATTCATAGCATGGAGGATCACTGCCAGGTACCTGCCGGTACTCCAGATACTTTTCCTGCACCAAATCTTTGGTTATGAGCTTCCTGGGATCCCCAAAGATGAAGTGTCTCTTCCCATCATAGATCCCTAATGCATTCAGGTATTCCCATATCTTCTCCTCAGGGGCCAGGTTGTTGTTCATGTAGATTACGCCCAGGAGAGGCATCAGAAGCCCTTGCTTGGGAAACCCCCTGCAACCACTCAGATTAACTTGCTTGGTTATCTCCAATTGACTGACCAAGACATAGGATTGACCTTTGGGGTCGACTTCCTTCAGCTCAAGGCCAAAGACCAGCTCCACGTGCTCAGAGACTCTCCTGAGGATCTGAGGGAAATGCTCCTTGTACTTTTTGTTGATGATCTTCATCATTTCTGTCTTGGTAATGGGCTCTTTCATTTTATACTTGTGTAGCAGGAATTGCAACAATAGGCCAGCTCTCCAGATTACAGGGTCTTTTTGAGACTTCTCAGTGGAGGGTGGGCCCTTACTAGAACTTGGACTTGCCTCATCTTGCTTGTCAGCACCTACGTCAGCAAAGGCTGTGAAGATGGATGGGACTCTCTCAGACTCCTTGTGACTGGGAACAGGTGGTGCGCTCTGTTGAGAATCCCCAAATGAAGTAGACAGGGTGGGGGAAGACTCTTCTTCATCCTCTGTAGTGGCCTGAACACACTCAAGATCATGGGTGTCACTTCGGGCATCACCATGTTTCTCCCGGGCTCTGAGCTTACTCTTCTGACCTCGAGGCATGATGAGTCTGGTCAAGGACAGCAGGCAGCAATGTGGGAGGACAGGTGATACCTGTACTCAGCAAGAGGGAGTTTGAGAGCCTGTGAGACAAGTCAGCAGAGAGATCCCTCTTAGAAATAATAGTTGCCTGAAGCCTTTGAAGAATTCTTTGAGGGCACTGCTCTAGGAACCCACTAGGCTAGGATTCTCCAGGACAGGACCCTGTGGAGACAATTTGAGTTAAGCTTAGTTCCAGAGTGTCAGCTCTTTGTGGGGCTTACTGCATTGACAGCATAGTCTGCTAGTACTGACCCTCTCTCTATACTTTAATGGAGAGAGGAGATCTTCACAGGTCACTTTAAGGACCATTATATCTACTCCTGACAGAGCTCATATCCTTCCCCTCTGCTAGTCTAGATTTCACACTTTGAAACTTTGGGACCCACAAGAAGGAAGTGAAGGGGCAATTCAGGCCTCACTCATGGCCAGTTGTCCCAGTGATGTTAGTGCAGTAAGGACCATTCTGTCCTGGGTTCCCTGGAGGCCTAAGTCCTCCCTCCTGGGCCTCACCTTGGCTGACTCCTTTGAACAGGCCCCTCACCTTCCTGAGATGCCCTGGGAGGAAATGTGTTCAACTCAGTGCACCAACATGTACGTGTCCCCCAGGTTAAAAAAAGAGGTGGGAGTAATTGTTGTAAAGTGTCGTCGAGTCAATTATGACCCATAGCGATGCTGTATAGGGTTTCTGAGGAGTAGCTGATGAGTTTGAACCGCAGAACTTGCAGTTCCAATGGTTTTGCAGTCTGACGCATGAACCCACAGCAGCACACCAGGGGATAATTGTTGTGGTTGTGAAGTACCATCGAGTGGATTCCTACCCATAGCCACCCTGTTTAGGGTTTCTGCAGAGCAGCTGGTGAGCTTGAACCACTGACCTTGCAGTTCAAATGACTTTGTAGTCTGATGCTTTAGCCCACAGTGCCACACCAGATAATCAGATCCCCTTTATTACTGAAGTCACCTCAACATAATTGTCTATATTACATCTGCTTTGTAAGCCTGCCCACTAGTCCAAGGACTTCTCGTCTATGAGAAGAACACACAAAGGGGCACATATGTCTGTTATCTCTGATCAGGGCTTCCCAAGGATAAAAGCATAGGGGGGATTTTGAGCAGCTTTCCCTTCTTCTTCCAGGAATGGTGAGGTCGAGGGGGTGGGTTAGTTCCATTTTTCTGCTTAAAGGATTTTTGCTTAACACCCATCTCCTTTTTGGATTCTTCTCTCACTGACTTGAGTCTGAAACAAAGGTCCTAATTTCCCTAAACCCATGTAGGCAGAAGCAAGGAGCACTTGAACTTGCTAGTTTTGTCCTGGACTCCCAAGATCAATGGCATTCACAGACCTCAGACCTCAATGAAGCCCTTCCCATTTTGGGTTGAGTGGTTCCCAGTACCTCAATCATGTCTTCACTTTAAATCTACTAGGATCCTGAAACCCTCAACCACAGCCAAGCTGAGGCCACACCCCTCAGACTAAAGACCACCCCTTCTTGAGAACTGAGAGTTAGATAGAGATCAGAGTTAGCCCAACTTGCAGTGGCTTTGTAGCTTAAGCACTGCATTGGGAAACACAAAGTTGTCAGTTCGAGTCCACATGATGTTCTGCAGGAGAAAGATGCAGTTTTCTGCTCCCATAGAGATTTACAGCATAGGCAACTTTATACAAGGTCCCTATGATTCTGAACTGACTTGATTATATTTAACAAACAGCAAGTGCTAAGAGGATGACGGGATGTGAGTGGTGTTGGAGTGGAGTATGGGTGGAGCAAATAGTTGTTGTTGTTAAGTGCCATCGAGTAGGTTTTAATTTACAGCGACCCTATATAGCATTTCTGGTGAGGCTGGTGGATTTGAAATGCCAACCTTGGGGTTCAAACCAACCTTGCTATCTATTGCTTAGTCTACCTTGCCTATCCAGGACTCCAGGTGGAAGAATGGGGGAGGGTTTCTGAGACCTCACAGTTGTCAATTTGATGGTCCCTGCATTCCTCACTCATGTTTCTGACCATGACTCTAGTTAAGCCTTGGGATTCCTACTTCCTTGAGTTGGCCTGAAAGCAGGCCTGTATCTCTATGGTTCAGACTCCAGCCCTCCCTACCTCCCTAGAGGGGATTCAGGATGTTGCACTTCTGCCTAGTTCTGTTGGGGCCTCCAAGAGCTGACTGCAGGGGCAGGGCTTTAGGCACCCCCTCAAAGGCAGGGAGGCTCCCACACAAGCGTTAAAGGTCCTTGTCTAGCCTCCTGGTAGTTCTCCTCCCTCTTTGTAATTAGGGCTACTGCCTTAGACCAAGTCCATTCTGTTCCTGAGACTGTTCAGACATAGGAGGCCAGATGTCTCTGAAGGTCGCGGTAGAGACAGAGCTTTATAGGACCTCCTCTGTTCTAGATTAAGTGAATCTCTCTGTCCACATTCAGGGTCCTCACCTGGACTTCCGTCCAGTCCTAGGAATCCAAATCTCCTTCTAGGATGAAAGAACGCAGCCCCTCACACAAGAGCGGAGCCTTCCACGTGCACTATCGAGAGGGATGTCAGGTAACGTCACATCCGTCTAAGGCTATAAGAGCGCCCCCTACAGGCCAAGTTAGATGTGCCTGCGTGGGGGTGGGGGCGGAAGGTGGACAGTTGGGGCGGGGCTCTGGAGGCCATATTGTAATGTGATTGATGATCCACCTTTCTAGGTCTTTACGTTGTTCTTGTTGTTGTTAAGTGCCATGAAGTGGATACTGATTCACAGCGACCCTGTAATAGATTTCTGAGGAGCCACTGGTGAGTTTGAACCGTTAACCTTGAGGTTCAAACCGATCTTGCGGTCGACTTCTTTTCCTACAGCGTCACACCAGGATATGAAAGCTGAGGGTCGTGCTTATACAGACCTGAGTCCCAGCCACAGAACAAGACCCTCACATTGCAGATGCCCTAGATGGGGAGGTTAGGGCTTGCCTCATGGCAATGGCTGCATGGGGTGCACGGCTTAATCCAATTCAAAGATAACCAAATTAGACAAAATTCTACTTAGGAAGAAAAACAAAGTAATATTTTATATGAACCCGATGCCCTTCTGTTGATTGCAATTCAACGTATTTCACAATAGAACCACTCGATAACGCGGGTTTCTTGACTCTAATCATTACAGAAACAGATCGCCAGGCCTTTATTTTGCAGTGCTGCTGGTTGTGCTTAACTGCCAATCTGTAGCTCACTAGCTAAGCCCAATTCTTTTAGTCATCTCTTAGGATTGTCACAAGAAATACTTGGGGAAAGGAAACAAATGGGGAAATATCTAAGAGGTTGTCAGTTGTTAATTTCTCATTTTCCTTTTGGTCAAAGTAAAATATACACATGCCCAGATTTATTTGGCTTACTTA
>NW_006408536.1:6218357-6248558 GCF_000296735.1 Chrysochloris asiatica
TATACCACCACCACTAACTATGGGCGTATAGATATGCCCATAGTTAGTGGTGGTGGTGTGCCGTGTAGTAGAATCTGACTTATAGTGACCCTGTATAGGGTTTCCCGGGCTGTAAATCTTTACAGGAGCAGAAAGCCTCATCTTTCTCCCGCACGACAGCTGGTAGTTTCAAACTGCTGGCCTTGCGGTTAGCAGCCTGAATTGTAACCACTACGCTAAGGAGCAACTGGTGAGCTTGAATCACTGACCTTGCAGTTCAAGCGACTTTGCTGTCTGACGCATTAGCCCACAGTGCCACACCAGGAGTCTCTCTCTATATATACACACACACAATACAGAGAGAGAGAGAGAGTCCTGATGTGGTGATGTAGGAGGATAAGCACTGGATTACAAGGTTGGTTTGAACTGCAAGGTTAGCAGTTCAAATTCATCAGCCACTCTGCAAAAAAACGTTACAGTTTCTGAATTCATAAAGGGTCACTATGCCTCAGAACTGACTCAACACTCTTAACAACAATATCTTATCTTAGGATAAGCACTTGATCTCAAAGTTAATATAAGCTGCAAGTTCTGTGGTTCAAACTCACCAGCCACTCCTTCCCATGAAACGTCCCATTCCTGCGACTCTGCTGTTTCCCTACTGCACACTTTACAGAGAGTGTATCTGTCCCAGAGTTTTGGGAGCAACTGACCTGAAGGTCTCTGACTTGGGGGTAGTTTAACCCAAGGATTGCAACTGAATAGCTGTGGTCCAGAAACTCGGGCTTCACCCAAGTCTGGCTGCCCCTTGGGATTTTGCAAAGCTGACCCTAAGAACAAGGAACTTGCAAAGTCTTTCCTTGTACACATCCATGACCTTTAGCTCAGTTTGTACAAACATTTAGCTGTATCTAATTTATGTTCCAGCTAGCTACCACAAGTTACATTTTTCTGATAGAGTTCTGCTTACAGCATGCACAAACAACACCAGATGTTGTTTGTGTTCTTTACCCAGCCCCAGGCACCTCCCCTTGAGATGTGTATAAAATAAACTTGCTACACCGGTCCTGGGTTGGCAGTATCTCCATCAGAGTGCTGCGTCCCACCTGGTCCCAACTTTCACTTAATTTATATTTATCTTGTGTCTTCCTTTTCCTTCTAATCTCCTGTTTCCGGAAGAAAATCCAGGCCCAGCACCAGAGTGAGGCAGGTGGGCTGTCTGAGAAAACCCACACTCTGAAATGTTCCTTCTTTTCAACACCCAGAGTTCAATTAACTGCAAACCACAAGGTCGGTGGTTTGAGATCATGAACTGCCCTGGGGTAGAAAGATGAGACTTTCTGTTCCCTCAAAGACTTATAGCCTCATAAAATCTCTACAGGGTCTCTACGAGTCGAGTTGACTTCATGGCAATTAACAACAACAATAATGTTCCAAAAGATTTACTTTCTACAGACAGGGACCCTGTAGTATGAATACATGAGCCCCGATCTTTTGCAGTTATCTGAAATTGCATATGTAGATGGTCATATTGCCATTAATACCATCTTTTTCTTATGCATACTTGGAAATTATTTTGGTGTTCTTACTATTCTGCCATTTTTTTCCCAGTCCAGTAATTGGGCATAGAACCCTTCTATATCCTCTGAGATACATTTTGTAATAGTGAATGGAAAATAGAGACACAAGGTCAGCGGGAAGGAGGACAGGCTCTATGTAAATTAAGACCAGGGCTCTGGTCTAGTTCTGTCACTTACTGGTCTTGTGAACTTGAAAACTATACAAATTCTTCATCTGCAAAGTTAGACTGCTAAGTTCTACCTTGTTGGACTGTGGGAAAGATTGGACTATAATAGAAAGCACTTGGAAAATACTCTGTTTAATGAATGGCAGCAACCATATTATTATTATGAACTCAGAAAATACAAGTTTCAATGCAATTTTTTTTTTAAATTAAATCTAGTTGACACCAGGGAATCCGTAATATTCCAGGACAAAGACAAAACAAAACAAAAGCATTCTTGCGTAAGGTAATTGAATCCAGGTGTGTGCATATCTTTTACATTTATAAAAAGTAAGATTAAAAGGGATAAGGCAAACTAACAGCTGACACCTTAGTGGTAGCTTCCACTTTGTGATGCAGTCTTAATGTGAGGATCTTTCACATTTCCATGAAAATCTCTATTCCAATATCATGTTATCTAATTCTAGAACTTAAAGAAAACATTGAAAAAATTTCAAATTGTTTTGTAAAAACCAAAACTCTAACTCTTATACCAGAAAAACAACAAAACTGTGATGATTATGTAATTCATAAACTAATACTCAGAATAAAAATAAACCTTATATTTAAACATTTTGTTTCCTCCAGCCCCATTTCAACCCCCACTACTTAGAAGCATGACAACCATTTTAACCACCAAGTGAAGAATCAGCTTAAACTTCATTTGATGTGAGAGAAGCCACTAGACTTGCCCCTGGAAGCGCATTAACAACTCTGGCTTGGGCTCTCTCTTCTTCCTCTCTCAATGCTTCTTTATACAGAAGGACCTGGGAACTGTATTATTGATCTTGGCCAAAACTTCAAGGAGTTTCATCTTGTTGTTTTCATAGTAAGCTCATGGACCCCACAGGAATTTGTTGTATGGGGGATCACTCTTAGGCACTTTCCGGAATACCAGGTGCATTTCCAGAACCAAATCTTTGGTTATAAACTTCCTGGGCTTCCCCAAAATTGAGTGCATATTTCCAGCATAAATGCCTGACACATTCCAGAATTCCCAGATATTGTCTTCAATGGCTCTGTTACCATTCATGGAGATTATGCCCAAGGGTCACCACCAGACCCATCTTGGGCAAGTCGCTGCCACCTGTTAGACTTCTTCCTTTGGCAATATTCAATTTACTGATGAAGTGATAGGAGTTACTGCTGGGGTTATCTTCCTTCAATTCAAGGACAAAGTCCAGCTCAATGCACTCCATGGCTGTCTTCAGGATTTCAGGGAATTGTTCCATAGGCTTTTTGTTATAAACCTTCAGCATGTCTGTCTCCAGAATGGGCTCTTTATTTTTATACTTATCATTCATAAACTACATCAATGTGCTTACCTTCAATGACAGAGAGTCTTTGCTTGAGTTCATATAGAAAGATGCTGCCAGGGAGGTGCTTGGACTTTATTTATGTTGAATCTTTGCACCTCCATTCAATTTTTTTTCATAGTAAAGCTACAGAAAAAGTGGTAGTTGCTGGGGCATTCTTCTGCAAAATGTTAGCAGCAGGAAGACCCTTCCTCCTTTGTAGCAGAGACCTCAGCACCCTGGAGGCCCTGGGCTTCACTAAGGGCCTATTGGTGCTTCTCACGGGCTCAGAGCTTACTCTTCTGTCCATGAGGCATGATGACTCTCTTGACAAACCTGCTGTGAAGAAGTGAGAGTGAGCCTTACTTAATTCATAGCCAATAAAGGAGAGCAAGACAGAGTCTCTTCCTCCTTTGCTACAGTGGCCTGAGCACCCTGGAGGCTCTGTTGTCCATAGCTTGCCATGATCCACACAATCAAAAGCCTTGTCATAGTCGATAAAACACAAGTAAACAACTTGCTAATATTCTCTGCTTTCAGCTAATATCCATCTGATATCAGCATTAATATCCCTCATTCCATGTCCAATTCTGAATATGTCTTGACCCTCTGGAAGTTCCCTGTCAAAGTGCTGTTGCAACCACTTTGAGTTATCTTTAGCAAAATTTTACCTGCTTGATGATTTCTGAATTCTGTTGGGTCACCTCTCTTTGGAACGGGAACAAATATGGATTTCTTTCAATTAGTTGGCCAGGTAGCTGTCTTCCAAATTTCTTTGCAGAAATCATTGAGTACCTCCAGTACTGCATCACGTTATTGAAGGATTTCCATTTGTATTCCATCAGTTCCTGGAGCAGTTTGCTTTGACAATGCCTTCAGTGCACATTGGACTTTTTCCTTATGTACCGTTGGGTCTTGATCGCATGCTACCTCTTGAAATGGTTGAACATAGACCTTTTTTTTTTTTTTTTTTTGGTACAGTGACTCTGTGTATTCCTTCCATCTTCTTTTGATGCTTTCTGTATCATTCAATAGTTCCCCACAGAATCCTTCAGTATTGCTTGTTGGAATTTGAAATTTTTCCTCAGTTCTTTCAGCTTGAAAAATGCTGAGTGTGTCCTTCCTTTTTGGCTTTCGAACTCTAGATCTTTGCACATTTTAATATAATGTTTGACTTTGTCTTCTCAAACTGCCCTTTGAATTTTTCTGTTCAGCTCTTTTACTTCCTCATATCTTCCATTTGCTTTAGCATCCCTATGCTGGACAGCAAGTTTCAGAGTCTCTTCTGACATTCATTTTGGTCTTTTCTTTCTTCCTTTTCTTCTTAATGACCTTTTGTTTTCTTCTTGTATGATGTTCTTAATGTCATACCATAACTCTTCTAATTGTCTGTTAGGAGTGTCTAAAGTATCAAATCTGTTCTTTAGGTGATCTTGAAATTCAGGTGAAATATGTTCACGGTCACATTTTGGCTCTCTTATAGTTTTTAAGGAGCTCTGGTAGTGTAGTGATTGCAAATCGTGCTGTGAACCTCACGGTCAGCAGTTCGAAACTACCAGCTGTTCTGTGGGAGAAAGATGAGGCATTCTGTTCTTGTAAAGATTTACAGCCTCAGAAACCCTGTACAGGGTCGCTATGAGTCGGAACTGACTCCATGGCACATAACAACAACAACAACATAGTTTTTTAATTTTCATCAGCTTTAGCTTGAATTTGCAAATGAACAGTTGATGGTCTGTGCCTGTCCTTGTTTTGACTGATGATATGGAGCTTTGACATCGTCTCTTTCCGCAAATGTAGTAAGTTTGATTTCTGTATATTCCATATAATGAAATCCATGTATGTTTATGTTGTTCACAAAAGGTATTTGCAATGAAGGAATCATTGGTCTTTCAAAATTCTTTCATGTGATCACCAGCATCATTCCTATCACCAAGGTCATATTTTCCAAGGACTGATCCTTCTTCTTTACTTCCAACCTTTGCATTCCAATCACTAGTAGTTATGAATACATCTTGATTACAAATTGGATAAATTTCAGACTGAAAATATTGGTGGACTTATTCAATTTCATAATCACTGACTTTAGTGGTTGTGTGTAAATTTGAATAAGAGTGATATTAGATCTTGAAATGTTCTTTCTGATGATGAATGTGACACTATTCCTCCTCAATTTGTCATTCTCAGTATAGTAAACCATGTGATTCTCAGATCCAAAATGGCAAATACTAGTCCATTTTAGCTCATTCATGCCTAGTGTGTATCAATCTTTATGTTTTATTTCATTTTTGACAATTTCCAATTTTCCTTGATTCATACTTTATATGTTCCATGTTTCAATTATTAATTTATGTTTGTAGCTGTTTTGTCTCATTTTGAATAGTGCCCTATCAGCAACAGAAGCTGTTTCCAACCTGAAGGGCTCATCCTTCCAGCAAGATATCTGGCAATATCGCGGTGCTATCCCTCATACATCAAATATTCAATATTCTGTTGTTATCTGACTGTGTTTCAAAGCTATTTATAATATCATTGGCTAAAAATTCGGAAGTAGTCCACCTTTCCTTCTTCCAAGTCTGTCTTAGTTTGGAAGCTCAGTTGCAACCTGTCCACCCTGGGTAACCCATCCCGCATTCAAAATACCAGAGGCAATTTCCAACATCATAGCAACATGTGACAAACTGAGAGATAAGTGATGGCTTAAACTTGATAGTGAACAATAAATGTGAAATCAACATGATTCAATTACGTATATGCTAAACTATTTAAATCTTCCAAAGTAAGGAGGAGGGAGGGGGATGAAGTGTAGGAAAGGAAGAAAAGGAAGGAAAGAAAGAAGGGTGGAAAATCTTCAAGTTACTGAATCAAAGAGGATATGCCATATATCCATGCATACCTCACTAGCACACGTAGGAAACTAACGCAAAAAGGTTTATGCAGTTTGCAAAAATCTGTTTAACACACATTATTATCATAAAACTATGGCACACTATTGAGCCCTGGTGGTGCTCTACGATAAGAACTGGCTGCTTGTTTATTGTTTTCTTGTTCTTATGTGCTTTATAGTTGATTCCAATGCATAGCAACCCCATATAGGGTTTCAAGAAGCAGCTGGTGGGTCTGAAAAACCAACCTTGATATTTGCTCAAGAGGGGGATTTAGGACACACCTTACACTTATACTGATTCATTGAAATAACAAAAAACCCATGCCCAACTGGGATTTGAACCTTAGGTATAGGGTTAGGATTTACAACACATATTTTGTGGTATACAATTCAATCCATATGAGGAAGTTTTGTGTTTAATGTGAATGTGGGGTAAATGTCACTATGTTAATGCAACACAAGGCTCTTCGAATTATTGCCAATGATAAAAAAAATTCTCACCCTGCTGAACTGCCATTTAAGTCACCCCAATTTTCATTTATATCACCAGAGCAACAAATCTGGTCTTCACCTGGAATTTGTCAATTGAAATTCATGATACTCTAAATAGAATGTCCTTTGAATGCAGTGGACTCTGACTCCATCATTCAAGACAAGGTCCTAGAACCTTCACTTCTTGACACCTCACTCCACGGAATATCACCCCAATTCTCAGAAACTTCCTTAATTATGTGAATAAAACATCCAGTCTGGGCATCGCTTTGAGAGCACTGGGACAGAGCACAGGACACCTTCCAGTCCTGCCCCAGGTGACGATTTCCCTCTGGTTTACCCACAATCCTAGAGTCATGATGAAGAGCCAATCTCCACTCCAGGCACAGGTGCTGATTCTGAGAAACTGCATGGAAGTGTGTGCACCTCCACGCACCTTCATGTTGTTGTTAAGTGCCAATGAGTCGGTTCTGACCCACAGCTACCCAGTAGAGGGTGTCCAAGGAGTGGCTGGTGAGTTTGAGGCACCAACTTTGTAGTCCAGTGCATTAACTCACAGTCTTACACAAGAACTCCGCACCCCTCCATAATCTATTCTAATCTCCCCAGAAACCCTCACTTATACCCCTAGCCCCATGCAGCCTAACGTAAAATCCCCTACATTACAGTTCGCTATGCAGCCTAACTTAAAATTCCCTCCCACTGAGACATCCAACTGTCTCAAAGACACAAACTGCCCTGCAACAGGGCATGCACATTGAGGGGTACCCTGAAGTCCTCATCTCCTTGTCACTAGTCCCTTAGGACTTGGTGAGCAGCTCAACCTTTTCCTTATTTTGCAGTTGCTCTTAGACTAGAAATATGTATGGACAGTGCCTGAAATTTGCGAGTGTTAGCAGGAAACCTTGCAAAGAGCTGACACTAAATTTCAGGAAAATAAGAGTCGGTCAACAAGAGTTCTAAAGCATCACATTTTATTTTCTCTCACATATCTCAATTCCCTAAATAAATCTGGGCACATGTGTATTTTACTTTTACTAAAAGGAATAAGGGAGTCAACAGTTGACAACCCCATAGATATTGCTCACTCTTTTTCTCAAACAGTTGTTGTGGACTTCCTTAACACTTCCAAGGATATACCTATTCTGATGCCACTTTACTTCTGGATCACAAAATTTGTTCATGGATTTTCAATTTCTTTACAAAATACAAAGTTCTTAAACCTATGAAATGATAAGACATTTGAAAGTGAATTTAGAGTCGGAGTCTCTATAATCCTTCAACTACAAGAAACAACATTGGAAAACTACAAAAATGAGCTAGATCTACAAGTCATTCATGTATAAGGGGCACATAATAAGGCAAAAATGCAAGCTCCCTCCATTCCCACTTAACTTCTAATGCTTACAGGATAACAGCCATTTTCAACAAGAAAGTGAAGACTCTGCTTTACTGCTTCACTTGGAGTGGGAGGACCTGCTGGACTTGGCCCTGAAACGGGCCATAGCCCTGGCATTACGACCTGACCATACTGTGGCTTCCCCTCTCTCTTCCTCATATCTCCAAGTTGCTTCATACAGGGCTTGAAATGCACTAGCGTCAACATTCTTTATCTTAATCATAAACTCTATGACTTTCGTCATACTGGCTTCAGTACGGGCTCTGGGCCCCCACAGGAACTCATAGCATGGAGGATCACTGCCAGGTACCTGCCGGTACTCCAGGTACTTTTCCTGCACCAAATCTCTGGTCAGAAGCTTCCTGGGGTCACCGAAGATGAAGTGTCTTTTTCCATCATATATCCCTAGTATACTCAAGAATTCCCATATCTTCTCCTCAGGGGCCCGGTGGTTGTTCATATAGATCACACCCAGGAGAGGCATCAGAATCCCTTGCTTGGGAAGCCCCCTGCCACCACTCAGATTCTCTTCCTTGGTCATCTTCAACTGACTAACCAGAGCATAGGACTGACCTTTCGGGTCAACTTCCTTCAGCTCAAGACCAAAGACAAGGTCCATGTGCTCAGAGACTCTCCTGAGGATCTGAGGGAAATGTTCCTTGTACTTTTTGTTGATGATCTTCATCATTTCTGTCTTGGTAATGAGCTCTTTCATGTTGTACTTATATAGCAGGAACTGCAACAACAGGCTAGTTCTCCAGATCACAGGGTCTCTTTGAGACTTCTCAGTGGAGGGTGAGGTCTTAGTGGAATTTAAACTTCCCTCTTCTTGGTTGTTGGCACCTACATCAGCAATGGCAATGGAGATGGATGGGACTCTGTCAGCCCCATTATGACTAGGAGTAACTGGCGAGCTCTGGAGAGAATCCCCAAAAGAAGTAGAGGGGGAGGGGAGAGACCCTTCTTCCTCTACTCTAGTGCCCTGAACACACTCAAGACCGTGGGTGTCACCTCGGTCCTGGCAACGTTTCTCCCGGGCTCTGAGCTTACTCTTCTGACCTCGAGGCATGATGACTCTGGTCAAGGACAGCAGGCAGGAATGTGGGAAGACAGGTGATACCTGTACTCTGCAAGAGGGAGTTTGAAAGCCTGTGAGCCAAGTCAGCAGAGAGATTCCTTCTTGGCTTTAACAGTCACACCGAAGCCTCTGCAGAATTCTTTGAGGGCACTGCTCTAGGAACCCACAAGACTCCTAGTATCCTGGTCAGGACCCTGTAGAGACAATGCATGTAAAGATTAGTTGTCACATGCCAGCTCTATTTGGGGCTTACTGCATTGACAGTAGGGTCTGCTAGTAATGACTTTCATGGGGAGAGATGTTCACAGTTCACTTTCTGGACCATTATATCTACTCCTGACAGAACCCGTATTCCCTCCCCTTTTCTCCTCTAAATGCAACACCTCAAAGCATTTTAGGACCCGCCAGTATGAAGTGGAAGAGTAGTTTAGACACCACTCTTGGCCAGCTGTCCCAGTGATGTTAATGACATAAGGCTCGTTCTGTCCTGGGTTCACTGGACGCCTGAGTTCTCCCTTAGGGGCCTCACCTTGGCTGACTCCTTTGAACAGGTCCTTCACCTTCCTGAGGTGTCCAGGGAGGAAATGTGTCCAACTCACTGCCTCAGCATGTCCAGGTCCCCCAGTTCTATAAATAGACGAGGGGATGATTAGAACCCCTTTGTTATTTGGAGAAATCACCTCATTCTAACTGTCTACATTGCATCTGCTGTGTAAGCCTTCCAGTTAGTCAAAGTACTTCTTGCCCAGGAGAGGAACACAGGAAGCGGCACATTAGTGTTATCTCTGATCGGGCCTTCATAAGGGTAATAGTATGAGGCAACTTTGGTCAGCCTTCCCTCTTCTTCCAGGGGGTGGTGAGGTTTAGGGGGTGGGTTAGTTCCATCTTTCTGCTTAAAGGACTTTCCCTTAACTCCCCTGCTTCTTGGATTTCTCTCTCTGCTGAATTGGGTCTGAAACAAAGGACCTCATTTCCCTGAGCCCATGTAGGCAGAAGTCAAGGAGCATTTTAGATTGCCAGTTTTGTCCTGGACTCCCAAGATCAATGGAATTCACAGAGCTCAATGAATCCCTTTCCATTTTGAATTGAGTGGTTCCCAGTACCTCAGTCATGTCTTCACCTTAACTCCACTAGGATCCTGAGATCCTGAACCACAGCCAAGCTGAGGTCACAGCCCTCAGACAATAGACCACCCCTTCCTGAGAACTGAGAGTTAGAGATCAGATTGAGCTCTGCCTGCAGGGGCTCTGTAGGAGAAGCACTAGAACAGGAACCACAAGGTTGTCAGTTCGAGTCCACCAGATGCACCACAGGAGAAAGATGAGGTTTTCTGCTCCCACAAAGATTTACAGCCTAGGGAACCCATTATAAGGTCACTATGATTCTGAAGTGATTTGATTACACTTTACAAACAGCAAGGAATGTCAGGGTGATGGGATTTGAGTGGTGTTAGAGTGGGATATGGGTGGAAGAATTTGTTGTTCTTGTTGTTGTTCTGTGCCATTGTGTAGGTTCCGATTTAAAATGACCCTTTACATCATTTCTGAGGAGTGGCTGGTAAATTTCAAATGCTGACCCTGTGGTTCAAACCCACATCATGGTCCAATGCTTATCCCACCTTGCCTTTCCAGGACTCTAGGTGGAAGATAGGGGAGGGTCTCTGAGACCTCACAGTTGTCAGTTTGATGACCCCAGCACTCCTCACTCACGCTTCTGACCCTGACTCTAGTTAAACCCAGGGATTCCTATTCCCCTGAGTTGGTCTGGAAGCAGGTGTGTATCTATATGTTTCGGACTCCAGCCCTTAGAGGGGATTTCGGGACGCTGCACTTCTTCCTAGTCCTGTTGGGGGCTCTAAGAGCAAAGTGCAGGCACAGGGCTCTTGGTAGGCCCTCAAAGGCGGGGAGGCTTCCTCACAAGCACTAAGGGTCCTTGCCTAACCTCCTGTTAGTTCTCCTCCCTCTTAGAAAGTGGAGGTCCTGCCTTAGACCAAGTCCATTCACTTCTTTTGACTGTTCAGACTGAAGTTAGCATTGGGACCAAACCTTGTAGGGTCTCCTCTATCCTAGGTTAAGTGAACCCCTCTGTCCACATTCAGGGTCCTCACCTGGGCTTCCATTCAGTATTGGAAATCCAAGTCTCCTAGAATGAAGGAACACAGCCCCCTCCAATTGATTGCTAGTCAGTGTGTTCCACAGAACTGCTCCATAGGGTTTTCTTGGCTATAGTCATTACATAACTGGATTGCCAGGTCTTCATTCTGTAGTGCAGCTGGTTGTGCTTCACTGCCAACTTGTAGCTTAATAGTTAAACCCAATTTAGCCATCCTTTAGTATTGTCATTGTTTTGAGTGTTGCTGTATACAAAATAATACAAGTGGATGGCTTTAACAAACCGAAAATCATTGTCTCACAGTTTAGGAATCTAGAAGTCAGTTCTAGGAGAAGGTCATTTCTCTCTGTGTGAGTTCTAGGATAGGTCTTTGGCTTCTGTTTCTTGGTTCCTTGGAGATCTCATGTGGGATGGTATTCCTCATCCCCCATCAGTCTAGATGATGCTTGTGTTCTAGGGAGCATTCTAGTTGTATTTCTTCCAAAACTGTTTTTTTGTTGTTGTTCTTATTTTCTTCTGGATGTTAATGATACTTCAAATACTCTTCTTCAACACCACAATGCAAATACATCTGTTCTTCCATGATCTTCCTAATTCATTGCCCAAGTTTCACATGAATATGAGATGATTTAAAATACCATGACTTGGGCCAGGCACAACCGTAGTCATCATACTGGTATCTTTATTCTTGAACACTTTAAAGAGATCTTGTGCAGCAGATTTACCTCACAAAATATGTCATTTAATTTCTTGCCTGCTGCTTACATAAGCTAGAGTGCTTCTTACAAGCCAGAGTGGCAAGACTTTATGTCATACTTCCTACATATTATCAGGAGGAGCAGTCCATAGAGAAGGACATCATGCTTGGTCAAGTGGATCAGCAAAAAAGAGGAAAAGCCCCCAATGAGATGGACTGTCATTGTGGCAGCAGCAATGGGCTCAAGAGTAACATTTGTGATGAGGGAGCAGGACCGGGCAGTGTTTCGTTCTCTTGTGCATAGTGTCTCTATGACGTGGAACCTACGCTACAGGACCTAACAAATTTCCATAAGTGCTAATTATGGATTCAAGTACAATGAACTCGTTGACTTCAATCTTCTCTCCACTTACCATCGTGTTTATTAATCCAGTTGTGAAGACTTTTTTTTCTTTATGTTGAGATGCAATCCATACTGAAGATTGTGGTCTTTGATAGTCATCAGTTAGTATTTCAAATCCTCTTCACCTCCAGCAAGCAAGGTTGCATCATGTGCATATCACACAATCCTGAGGCTACCTTCCACTTCATATAATTTCACTTCTTGGATTATTTGCTCAGTATGAAGATTGAATACACATGTTGAAAGAATAATATGCTGGCACACACCTTCCCTGATTTAAACTATTCAGTATTCCCTTGTTCTGTTCAAATGGCTGCCTCTTGTTCTATATACAGGTTCCTCAAGAGCACACTTAAGTATTCTGGAATGCCTATTCTTTGCAATGTCATCCATAGCTTGTCAAGATCCATATAGTCTAAAGCTTTTACATAGTCAATAAAGCACAAATGAACATCTTTCAGGTATTCTGTGCCTTCAGCCAAGATCCATCTGATGTCAGCAATGATATCCTTCGTTTCATGTCCTCTTATGAAATTCGACTTGATTTTCTGACAGTACCCAGTTGATAGACTGTTGCAGCAACATTTGAATTATCTTCAGCACAATTTTACTTGCATGTAATAGTAATGATATTGTTAGCCAATTTACTTATTCCTTGGGGTCACCTCTCTCTGGAATGGGCACAAGCATCAATCTCTTCCTTTCAGTTGGCTGTCTTCCGAGTTCCTTGGCATAGATGAGTGGTGTCTCCAGTGCTTCATTAGTTTGTTGAAATATTTCAGTTTGCATTCCTTCAATTCCTGGAGTCCTGTTTTTCATCAATGCCTTCAGTGAAGCTGTTGTACTTCTTCCTTCAGTACAACAAATTCTTGATGATATGCTACTTCTTAAAATGGCTTAGTGTCGACTATTTCTTTTTGATATAGTACCCTCTGTATTCCTTCCAGCTTCTTTTGATGCCTTCTACATCATTCAATATTTTGCCCATTGTTGTTGTCAAGTCAGTTCTGATACATAGTGACCCTGTATAGCATTTCCGAGGAGCAACAGGAAGTTTGAATCAAACCAACCATGTAGTCCAATGCTTCTCCTACAGTACCACACCAGGACTCCATTTTGTCCATAGAATCCTTCAATATTTATTGTTGAGGCTTGGATTTTTACTTCAGTTCATTTCTGCTTAAAACGTGCTGAGCCTGTTCTTCCCTTTTGGTACAGGTCTTGACTTTGTCTTCTCTAAAGCTGTCCTTCGAAAGTTTCTGTCCAGCTCTTTTACTTTCCCATTTCTTCCATTTGCTTTAACATCTCTACACTGTAGAGCAAGTTTCAGAGTCTCTTCTGACATCCATTTTGGTCTTTTCTTTCTTTCCTGTCTTTTAAATCATCTTTTGCTTTCTTCCTGCATGTTGTTCTTGATGTCATCCAACAACTCTCTTAGTCTTTGGTCATTAGTGTCTAATGCATCAAATCTGTTCTTCGGATGATCTCTAAATTCAGGTGGATGTATTCAAGGTCATGTTTTGGCTCTCCTGGGCGTGTTTTAATTTTCTTCAACTTCAGCCTGAACTTGCTAATGAGCAACTTGCATATGAGCCATGAAGGTCTATTTCACAATTGGTGTGGCCTTGTTTTGGCTGAGGAGATACGAGTTTTCAATTCTCGCTAGAGCCAATTTTATTACTGTGTATTCCATATGATGAGGTCCATGTGTTTAGTCACCTTTTTATTTGTTTATTGTTGTTTAAACAAGGTATTTATTATTAATATGGCATTGTTCTTGCAAAATTCTATCATGCAATTTCCAGCATCATTTCTATCACTAGGGTTATATTTCCAACTATGCATCCTTCCTGTTTGTTTGTTTGTTTTTCAACTTTCAAATCCTAATCACCAGTAATTATCAATACATCTTGATTGCCTGTTTAATCAATTTCAAGCTGAAGCAGTTACTAGAATTCTTCAGTTTCATCATCACTGGTTTTAGTGTTTGGTGTGTAAATTTGAATAATAGTGGTCTTGACTGGCCTTCTTTGTAGTCATAAGGATGTTATTCTATCACTTACAGCATTGTACTTCAAGATAGATCTTGAAACGTTCTTATTGACGATGAAAGTGATGCCATTCCGCTTGAATCTGTTGTTCCTGACATAGTAAACCAAGAGACTGTCAGATTCAAAATGGCCAATACCAGTTCACTTCAGATCATTAATGCTTAGGATATGGACTTCTATGCATTCCATTTCATTTTTGATAACATCCTTCTTTCCTAGATTCATACTGTGTACTTTCCATGTTCCAGGTTTTAATGAATGTTTGCAGGTGTTTCTCCCCATTTTGAGTTGCACCCCATCAGCAAGTGAAGGTCCTGATAGGTTTACTTCAATCCTGTCATCACGGTGAACTCTACTTTGAGGAAGGCAGCTCTTCCCTAGTCATATTTTGACTATTTTCTAATGTGAATGGCTCATCTTCTGACACTATATCTGACAGTGTTCCACTGCTGTTCATAAGGTTTTCAGTGACTAAACGTTCAGAAGTAGTCTGTCTCTCCTGCTTCATAGCCTGTCTTAGTTTGGATGCTCAGCTGAATCCTGTCCAGCATGGGTGACCCTCCTGGTATTTCAAATACCAGTGACATAGCTACCAGTATCAGAGCAACACACAAGCCACCACTGTAAGATAAACTGACAGAGGAGGAGTGGTTCTCTCTCTTTTCTCTCTGTTACTGTCTCTCCCACTCTCTATATATACATATTGTTGTTGTTAAGTACCGTAGCGTTGGTTCTGATCCATAGCAACCCTGTATAAGGAAGGTGACAAGCCAAAGCCAGGATCCATATCCAGCAAAAAGCAAGCAAGCTTTTTCCTGAGAGTGCAATATATTTGAAACAGGCCATAACTTCGATGAGACTCCATAATGGGGGATTGTTGTTCTTGCGGCTGTTCGGTGCTATCAAGTTTATTCTAATTTACAGCCACCCTGTGTAAGTTTTCCGAGGCTACAGATCTTTGCAGGAGAAGAAAACTTCCTCTTTCTCCCTCAGAGCTGCTGGTAAGCTCAAACTGAAGACCTTGTAATTCAAAGTCCAGTGCTTATCCTACAGAGCCAATGCACTCCCCATCATGGTCTCCTTCCAACCAAAATGAACAATCAGGTGCACTGCTTAAAGTTCTGCCCATCCCCATCCTTCAGGGAAGTTCCAGAAAGGGGCTGTGCTGCTGTTCCTGCCTACTGTGAAGTAGTGCACACATGTGGTTTAGATCCATCTATAAAGCAACATGAGTTTTCTCTTCCTCTGTCAACTGACAATACAGAACTTCCCATGAGGCCATTGGTATAGACTGGAAGAAGGAAGGTAATGTGACAGGAATCGAGACCAAGGACATTTGGGCCACTTCTTCATGCAACTTACTTGTGTCTTCAGGTCCTGCTCAAGCCCTCTCTCCTAGATACCATTTTCATTGAATGATGCAGTGCTGTGGTGTGCATCCAATTTTCTGACTCTGTAATTCAGACAACACCCAGTTCATAATGGTGATTTGGTGACCAGTGGCTAGGAGTTTAGTCTCTACCAAAGTCCAGTAGCAAGCCAAATCTGTTTTCAAAAGGAGAGTATTTATTTGTGGATGATAGCAGGGCTTTACTACAAAAATTGAAGGGGTCTGTGCTGTGATTCACCTGCCCAGACAGATTGGATACTACTCACTAGAGATTCTACCTTCCTCCAGGCCCTCTGGATCTAGGTTCCCACTTGAAAGCTTGTAATCCAGTCACTTCTTGCCTTTGTAGCGCCCCCCCCCCCATTTTGGGTAGCCAATGTCAAGTTGCCCATCCCTGTCTACTCTGTGTTTGGAGGGGTGGGAATGATTCTTGCTGTAAGGATTTGTGCAACACACATTTTTAAAAGACATCATTCAATCTGTAACAGTGTGTCTCAGCATCGAGTGATCAAACCTGGTATGAGGGATTGCTCTTCACAATTACTCTTATGATATTTCTAGTATAGCCTCAGAAAGTAACTAAGACACAGACGGTCTGAATGTCTGTTTGAAAGGAGATGGGGATAGATTTCTTGTGATACAATAGTGAATAATTAGTAACAGGATTGATTGTGAAGGTTGGAAATGTAAAGGTAGATGTTTTGTGGCAAGGAGGGGAGTGATTAGGTTTGCCGCCTGGGAGCAGAGGTCCATGGGACCATCAAGGGAGAAGAGTGGAGAGCAGGACCCTACCCAAAGAAGCAGTGATGCCAGAGATGGAGGCAGAGACAATGATGTGGAGAGATGGAGAGATGGAGCGGCTGGGAACTTTAGACCCAGAGAAGGAGAGGGGCTGTGTGCTGAAGACCCGGGGTGGGGTGGGGCGGGGAGCAGGCTTGAAGGGTATACCCTTTGCTTGGTTGATGATGCATGGAGGAGATTGTAACCATGGCAATGAGACGATATACGATAGAATGAATGTAAAACTAATGTTCTCCCATGTAAACTATCACATAATGCCCAATAAAACATTTTTTTTTTTAATGTGTGTTGTAAAACCAAAGATGAGGCTTTCTGCTCCTGTAAATATTTACAGTCTCAGAAACCCTATGCAGGGTCACTAATAGGGAGATCCGACACCATGGCACACCACTACCATCACCATACCTATAGATGGAATCCTGGTGTGGCACTGTAGGATAAGCATGGGCCACAAGATCAGTTTGAACTGCAAGGTAGAGGTTCAAACCCACCAGCTACCCTTTGAAAACCCTATACATGGTCGCTGTGAATCAAAACCCACTCAACAACATTTAACAACAACATATCTATAAATATAACACCATTTGGGGAAAGGATCTTCTTTATCATATTAATTAGTCTCTATCACAGTAGGAAGGAGCTCTGGTAGCTTAGTGGTTACGAATTGGGCTGCTAACCTCAAGATCGACAGTTCAAAACCACCAGCTGTTCCACGGGAGAAAGATGAGGCTTTCTGCTCTAGTAAACATTTACAGCCTCAGAAAACCTGTGCAGAGTCACTGTGAATTGGAACCGACTCCACAGTACAACAACATCACAGTAGGGCTGTGTTTTAAATCAATAACTTTTGATTTATAAACGGCAGATTAGGATCATAAGAAGGCAGACACAAGCACAACACTGACACTATGTATTCAAAGATGTGGAGGTGTACCAGTCTACAAATTTAGGAACTCAAAGGATGTCCTGCTAGAGACACCGAGACAAGGATGTACCCCAGGAACTCACAAAGAGAGCCGTTCCCTAGAGCCCATGCCCTGAGTTCAGAGTTCAAGCCTCCTAAACTGTGAGGAAATATTTGTTTTGTTTGTAAAAGCAAACTACTTATATGATATTTCTGGTATAGCCTCAGAAAGCAACTAGGACACAGACCATCTGAATGTCTGGGCACTACACATCAGTCCCACAACCTCATCTAGTACTCCAGGCAGTATTATTGAAAATTCCTACATTTAAATAACCTTCCACTGAGGAATGGAAATTTCTGAAAGCCCCAAATTGGCTTGCTTCCAGGAATTTATACTATACTGCTTTCATCTGAAAGCACCCTCTGGGACAAAGGACCAAGTGTAATTTTGTCTCTGCTTTTTGAAAACAACTTGAGTAATTCAGATTATATTTGTCTTTCTGAGACAGCTAGGTAAGGGCAGGCAGCAGAGACAGCCAGGTAGGAAAGGCTCCATGGGAGAGGGATTGAAAACCCAGAGAAGCTCCGCTCACGGAACACCAGAAGAGCTCTGGATCTAGCATAAGATACAGGACGTCAGTTTCATGCACGCACACGTAAAAAAAATCACGATATAAAGGAAAACACTGCTAGTTAGGACCCTGCCCAGGAGATGTTCAGAGAGTGGGGCTACAGCCAGACCGGCAAGGGAACTGGCGCTAAAAGTGGCACAGTGACATTGCAAAAGGAGGTGCAGGGGGGATTCTACACATTTTTTTCTTCTCTTCCTTTTCCTGCCTTCTTTGCCCAACCCAGATGCCTTCAGGCAGGTGGCTGTGCACCCGCCCCCCACCCCCAAAATAGTCCAATGTTGAGCCCATAGTTTTCCCAGGGCACAGAGAGAAAGAGCTAGGTGGCTGTTCATGATGTCAGCCTGTGGGTCCCAGCCCTAAAATTAACTGCTGTGGGACCTTTTATTATACAGCAAGAAAAAACCTGGTCTGGCCTGACAGTCAAACCATATGGACAATCTGTAAAACCCCAGCATAAAAGGACACAACTAACTTGAGAATTACACTGTGCACACGCAGATCCCTAACTGACCTTCAGAGACAAAAATAGTAGACGATCTTTCTCCCATTAACTTCTTAATATCTATCTGTGCACCTCTATGGTGGTGACTAGAGGAGGGGCCTGAGCAAGCAGACACCCACACCCTCTGCTGGAGGCTTCTATGGTGCACACACACTGCCTGTTTATCAAGACGACTGGACAGTAGGCCACAGTTTTATTTTTGTTTCAAAGTGGTGGTTTTTGTCTCTGCTTTTATATTGCTTCTGCTCTTTATCCTTTTGACCACAAATTTTTCCTGGAGGTGGGAGATTTTTCTCCCTACGTTACCTAAGAAGAGTCAGAAATCATGGTCATATAGCCAAGCTACAAGCATACCCCATAATATTTCACCATTGAGGCAAGAGCCAATAATAGCTGCTAAGCATTGCATGAGAAAAGGGAAGACTGTCTCCTGATAATATCCACCAGGAGACACCCAGTAAGCTTAATAACACAACAACAAACATCCATTTAAGCATTAAAAAACTCACATAACCACTGGAAATGACAAACAAAAAACAAGAAAAAAATCTCAAAGCATGTCCAAAAACAGAAAAGAGTAACTGAGACAAATGAGCTGGAGACAGACATAGGGTCCCCAGTAGAGGGAGAGCAGGTTTTGGATTTTCCTGAGAAGGAATTCAGAGGAATGATATGGAAACAAACTCAAAAGGGGTGAAAGAAAACAAGGAAGAAGTCAGGAAAGTACTGCACGAGCAATCAAACAAGATTGATACAGCATTGGGAAAAATTCAAAACCTGCAAAAAGAGGTCCAGATGATTAATAATACAATATCAGAAATGGACAATACACTGAAAGGGGAAAGGAGCAGAATAGAAGAGATGGAAGCCAGAACTAGCCAGCTGGAAGACAAATCTCTCAATATTGCTAAGATAGAAGAGCAAGCAGAAAAATGGATAAAAAAAAATCTGAAGACAGTCTAAGATTCATGCTGGATAACACGAAGAGGAAAACTTAAGAATTATTGGCATTCCGGGAAAGGAAGAATCAGAGAAGTACACAGAGGAGATAGTTGAAGAGCTTCTGGTAGAAAATTTCCCTAATATTTTGAAAGATGAGAAGATAAACATTCAAGAAGCCAAAAGTACCCCAGGAAGGATAGACCCCCCCCCAAAAAAAAGTCACAAAGACATATAATAATCAAGCTCTCCAAAATCAAAGACAAGGATAGAATGCTAAAAGCATCCAGGGAGAAGAGAAGTGTCACCTACAAAGGCAAGCAAATCAGATTAAGTTCTGACTTCTCAGCAGAAATTATGCAGGCAAGAAGGCAATGGGGAGACATATACAAAACCCTAAAAGAAAAAAAAAATTGCCAACCAAGAATCATCTATCCAGCAAAACTATCGATCAAATACGATGGTGCATTTAAAACAGTCCAGGATAAATAGAATCTAAGAGATTTTGTCAAAACAAATCCAGTACTTCAAAACATCCTAAAGGGAGTTCTATGGACTTAAAACCAACAAGAACAGACTACAACCAGAGATTTACAGGCATGGAAACACCACCTGGAACTCAATCAACAGCAGAGTTCAGAACAGAACAAAACTACAACAACAAACTCAAAAGATCTGGGAGGTCAACCAAAGGTCAAAATAATATCAATATCAAAGAAGGGATAAATGTAGGAACAGAGATCCAGGTGGTGAGGAGGCCAGGTAGATTACAGGCTACAATTGATTTCCCTTAGATGGAGAGAAAAGTTAATAGACTTAAGGTAACCCCAAAGAAAGTTAATACTTCACAACTTACCATGAAAATGAACTTCCAAGCAGAACAAGCAAACATGAAAACTAAGAAGAAACTGGTAAGAAACAGCACAAAAAATATAAACTGAGACAGCTAGGCAAGTAGGGACTGTACATGCCCTGTGCCTGGGGACAACCTTTCACAAAGGGGGGAGGGGCAGGATGAAGTCATGCATACTCATTGAGGTCCCAATGACTAGGGTTTTGAGCCTTGAAGCTCATTCTTTGAAGCCTCGAGGCTTGGATGACAACATCTTCCTGCTTCTAGAGTCGGTGTTTCTAGGGATAACACGCCCATCTTTTATTTCATTCCCAATACTAGCAGAAAGTCTCCAGTGAATTAATGATTCACGGCACTTAACAACAAAACAACAACATATTTCAGTTAATCACTGCTTGGGTAAATCTAATATACTGTGGCACTCACTGGTTTTTTGGAGGGAGAATTATGAATTAATTTCTTATACATTTTATAGAAGCTAAGGAAGTCCAACTTTTAATGTTGTGGTTGTTAAGTGCCATCGAATTTTTTTTACAACTCATAGGGACCCTGTATAGAGTTTATGAGGAGCAGCTGGTGGGTTTGAACAGCCAACCTTATAGTTAGCAGTTCAGTGCTGATCTTTTAGTGCCACATAAACTATGTTCCTTTATAGTCACAATCAATTGCCTGATTCAAGGGTTGGGACGCACATTGGCAAGAGTGATTCTTGAGACCAAATCACAGGTTTATACCAGCTGGTTATTGATATAATTGTTGAGCATGGTCTCAAAGTCATCAGGGACAATTTTGGATACTTGGTTAACCAGACTCATCAAGAAGCGGCCCACAGTATTGTCAGCTGACACTTTTCCAGACAGTGCAACCTCTGCATGCTGCAACAACACGCTGAGGACATCGTGGATGCGAACTGACATGCTTCCAACTTGTTGCAAGACACTGGAGAGCCCCATCAGCTGGTTGGGGCTTAAACAGGTCTTCATAATCACACCAACTCTGATGCATTGGTGTCATAATATGCATATCTCACTGTGAGGTGTGAACATCACCCCCATAGTCCTCCCCAGGGCACCCACTAAAGTGTTGAGACAGGTCTTGGTGCTCCTGCAACAATTCTGGGGGCTCGTGTACACAGTGAGGTGTATGGGGTTGGAGGATTCTCAGCTGGATGAGCACAGAGAGCTCTGTGATGTCCTGCTCTGTAGCTACCAGCTCGGGGTGAGCTTCTTTGGAGATACTTTCCTGTGCAATTCATACATGTTCTTAGCAAATTCAGTGTCAACAGTCACCTCATCTATAGACCCAGTGCGTGGCACTGCAAAGCAACTGCTAACTTTCACTGAGAGCTTGTGGTCAGTCTCCAGACAACCCTCTCATTGCATTGCTCATAGGTATCCACAGAGAAGGCAAAAATGACTGAGTGCAGCCAAACCAAGAGGCAACCAGGGGAGAGCTCAGGGAGAGCTGGGCCTGGGGGAGGTGGCTCCAGAGTCTGGGACAAGCACTGCTGCGGGCAGTGCCCCGAGGCCACTGTCACACGCCATAGTGCAGTAGGATCTGATGATAAGACAGGGGCTGGAGCCAGAGCTGGGGCCAGATTCTGAGCCAGGACAGGGCTGGGGCTGGGAATGGGGCTGGAGCCAGGACAGAGTCCATGCTGGGGCTGCTTGGCAGAAGGAGGACTCAGAGGTGGAGCCAGTGTGGCCATCTTGTCAAAAGAGCTCATTATCCTTGAATTTTACTTTTCCACAACATTTTTTGTACATATATATATGTACACAACACAGACAGACAGACACATATATATGTGTATATATTTCAACACTATTCAATAAATAGAATATTGGATTCAGTATAGGAGGATATTGAAAGTGCCACGGGCTGCCAAAAGAACCAAAAGATGTGTGTTGGAAGAAGTGCAGCCAGAGTGCCCTTGGAGGCCAGGATGTCCAAACTTGGTCTCTCATACTTCGGACATATTGTCAGGAGGGACCAGTCGATGGACAAGGGTTCATGTTTGGTAAGGTGGAGGGTCAAAGAAAAAGAGGAAGAGCCCCCCCTCCCGCCCAGTGAGATGGGTTGGCCAAGTGGCAGCATCCACGTGCCCAAGTGTGGCAACAATTGTGATATTGGCCCAGGATCGGGCAGTGTTTCGTTCTTTTGTGCATAGGGGTGCTACGAGTCGGTACTGACTCGATAGCACCTAACAACAACAACATATGTAAAATTTTAAGTGCCTCGGTTCTAACTCATAGCAACCCCGTACAGGCTTTCCGAGGGGCAGCTGGTGGGTATGAGCTGTCTACCTTGTGGTTCAAACTGACCTGACAGTTGAGTGCTTATCCTGCAGCAGCACAGCAGGGCCCCTGTGAATCAATAGATAGAATAGACTATGGTTCCAGGACAATATCTGTAAGTGCTGTCAGGGCGATTCCGATCGACAGTGACCCTGCACAGGGTTTCCAAGGAACAGCTGGTGTTTGTGAACTGCCGACCCTGTGGTTCACAGTCCAGTGCTGATTCTATAGCCCCACACAAGGAGTCCATAAATATACACATATGGTAATGGTGGTGTGCAGTTGATTCCGAATAGGGGTACTGAGGCATTAAGTCTTTATGGGAGCTGGGAGACTCATTTGGCTCCCGGGGATCGACGGGTGGATTCAAACTGCTGACCTTTCAGTTAGCTGTCCAAGGAGTAATCACTGCGCTAATAGGGCACACATAGTCCCTGTCTCTGTCTCTCTTTCTTTGTGTCTCTGTCTGTCTCTCTCTCTGTCTGTCACCCTTTCCACAGCCCAATGGTTCCCAGGAAGCTATCAGAACTCTCTCTCTCTCTCTCTATGAGTTCTGGTACTCTCTCTACTATCTCTCTCTCTCTGAGTTCTGGTGTGGCACTGTGGATTAATGCGCTTGGACTGCAAAGTCGGTTTGAACCCCAAGGTCAGCAATTTAAGCTTAACAGCCACCCTTCAGAAATCCTATACAGGGTTTCTATAGGTCAGAACTGACTCAAAAGTACTTAAAACACAACGTGTATATAGTCCTGGTGTGACACTGTGGGTTACTGCGTTGGACTGAAAGGTCGGTGTGAACCACAGTGTAGGCATTTCAAGCTCACCAGCAACTTTCCAGAAACCCTATACAGGGTCGTTGTGAGTCGGAACCAATTCGACATGCCTTTAGTAGGTGAACCATCCGTTTCAACAAGAAAGTGAGCAATCTTTCTGGGACTTCACTTGGGGTGAGAGGAGCTGCTGGTCGTGCCCTGAAATGGGTACTGGCCATGGCAGCAGTGCCCACCCTGCCTACAGTTCTGGCTCGGGCCCTCTCTTCCCTCTCTCCCAACTCCTCTTCAAGCAGGAATGAAAAGCTCCTGAGGACTGTATCATGGATCTTAGCCACAGACTCCAGAAATTCACCATGCTGCTTTCAGCATGGGCTTGTGGACCCCACAGGAATTCATAGAGTTGACAGGCCCTGACCGTCACCTCGGGCCAGGCATTGTTCTCACGGGCATGGGACATACTCTTCTGAGCAGCAGGCATGCTGACTCGTGTCAGGGACAGCTGGGATCAGTGGGAGGAGGCCGGTGATGTGGGCCTCATGGAGGAAGAAGCTACAACAGCGTGTGCACTTAGGCCAGAGAGAACCTATCTTGAATGTAACCGAAGTATGCTTTGCATTTGTCCTTGGGGGCACTGGTCTCCGGACACAAGGTCAGCCCTGTCCCCTGAGACCTTGTTGAGGAATAAACTGCAGCTGGTAAGCCCTGTCTGGGGCTTGTTGGGGAGACAACAGGGGTGGGCAGTGGGGTCCTCTGTACTGGAGTCAAGGGGTCTTTGCAGTTCTCTTTCAGGGCCATCAGATCAATGGCTGGCAGGGCTTGGGTACCTTCCCTTTAGTACTCTGAACTTGACACCTCAAAGTCCCTAAGTCCCACAAGGCGGAAGGGAAACAGCAGTTCAGCCACTGTCCCTGGCAAGGTGTGAACCCCCAGTGCTGACAGCACACTGGGGCTTATTTTTTCCTGAGTTCTGTGTAAGCTTCAGTTTTCATTCAGGGTTGTCACTTGACTTGACATAGGGGCTGGGACTCCTTCCTTCTGCAGATCTGTGACTGTACCCAAAGACCAAAGATCTCCCCTCCCTTGGACCTGATATACAAAAGTGGGGGAACTTCAGCCTGTCTGCCCTCCCTGACCCTACAAGGGCTGAAAGCAAGTTTAGGAGCAGACTCTGCCTCGTTCTGTCCATTGTGAGGTGGGTTGTTCCTTCGGGCCTCACTCTGGGGCCTCACTTGTACTCAATGAACAGGCCTCTGACTTCTCTGTCTTGTCATCTCTGCTACCTCTAATAACAAGGGCTTCACTTTCTGGGAGGAAGCTAGATTCGCCTTACCTGGCTACACGTGTCCAGGCTCTCTCAAGCCAGAACGCAGCAGTAGGCATGTTGAGGTCCTACCATTCTTTATCATTGTTCTCACTTCATTTGTGGCAGGGCCTAAGCTTCCTTCTGCTGATCTGGGACTACCCACTGAGAAGGAATTGAGGGTTGCCTTTGGCTGACGTTTATGCTTGGTAGTGGTGGTGGTTATGTGCCATGGAGTTGGTTCCGACTCATAGCAACCCTGTACAGGGTTTCCCAGGCTGTAAATCTTTACGGGAGCAGAAGGCCTCACCTTTCTCTCGCGGAACAGCTGGTAGTTTCAAACTGCTGACCTTGGGGTTCACAGCCCAATTCGTAACCACTACACTACCAGAGTTCCTACGCTTAGGATCTCCCAAAGCTGGAAGCATGAAGGGATTCTGTGGAGGCTCCTCTGTTATTGGAAGGGTGGTCTCTACAGTTGGTAGGGGCCTTCTGTTGACAACTAACACAACTTGGAAATCCCCCTCTGCCCCTCTGCATCAGAGGCCCTCACCTGCCTGAGACCACGGAGGCATAAAAAAGCATGAGCCACGTTGAGTAACCACCAGTCATCACTTCTTTGGATAGGTAATGGGAGGGAACTATGTGCCCCACCTTTTTAAGACCACTGACCTTTTTAGTTCTCACTCAGTCAAGGTCTGGGTCTCCTCTCTCAGCCCATCTGAGTTCTCCGGCCTCAGTCCAAGGCTCTCACATCCAAAACTCCATCTCCACAGAACGTGAGCAGCCAGTTTAACCTGACAGCTCTGTCCTAGGCTTTCCAGAGTTGATAGGAGGGACCACACTATCTTCTGGCACCCTAATTTCTGGGCAGAGTATCCCATCCCCTCTGTCCTCACTCAAGGTTCTCTGACACCCCATCATTCCTTACTTCTCACCTTTGGCTATGTGGTACCAGACTTTTCACACCTCCAAGGCAGTATTCAGAAGGGACCACAGTTGGCCACAACTGTTTGGGTCTTTTGAGGCCGACAGCAGTGGCACGATTCTATGGATGTCCACTCTGCAAGAGTCACTGATCCCTTCAGTTGTCCCTCTGAACCCTCACCTCGGTCAACCCGAGCCTGGTACTCCTCCCTTTATTGAACAAGGTTGTCAGCACCGTGAGTCTCTAGAGGGTGCCACGTCTGGTTCCCTCTTGACTTTCCAGGCCTCATAGCAGGGACCAGGCTCAGTGGAGACCCTCTGTTGTGGTGGGGGGTTCTGCTCATTAGCACTCTGGGTCCTTACCTTGTAGCCTGTCAGGAACTCCTCCTTCTGCAGAATGTGGATCACCACCAATACACCAAGTTCTTCCCCACCCACCAGAGTTAATGAAGTCATCTCAGCCAGAAGGCTTTCCTTAAGGCATCCCAGGGCGTATAGTAAGAGGTGACATTGTCGTGTCTCTGCTGTCCTTGGGTCGATAGTTCCCTCATTTTTCACTCAGGGTACTCACCTTGACATCTGACAAGTTCTGGAACACTACTCTTGGCTGTCCAGAGAGAGGCCTTACCTTCAGAGCAATGTTTTCAACTTCCTGAGATCTCTGAGGTGGTCCCTGAGTCTTCAGAGAAGGAAGCCACGGGCCGTCACATCTGGATTCCCCTGCCTGGGGTCTTCCAGATCTGACAGCTTGGGCAGGGCTCTATAGGGATTCATGTTTTGGGGGGAATTCACCTCAGTCTTCAATTTGTGTACTCACGTTGATTCCAGGCCAGCCTGACACTCTCTACAGGCTCAAAGATAGCCATTGAAACCCATGTTTAGAATCTAGGAATCCCCAGAAGAATTAGTATGAGGACAACCCTGGGCAATCTAGGTCTCAGAGCAAGAGAGGATTTCTAAGAACCCTCGCCATTTTGGGTGCTGTTCTCAGTCTTTATTCATTGGGATCTTTATGCTAGCTCCTATCTCTTTAGTGAAAGACTTCCCATGAAATGCTCCAGTCCTGCATCTCTGCAGTTCCCCTATCCACACCTTGCAGACACTGTGTCTGTCCCAGAGTGATGTGAGATGGGATGATGTAGCACCAGGCAGGAGGCCCAGGGCTGGGGGCTGTCTGACAAAATACACACTCTGAACTGTTCCTTTTTTCCAAAACCCACAGTTAAATTAACTGTGAACCACAAGGCCGGTGGTTAGAGTCCACCAACTGCTCTGGGGTAGAAAGATGATGCTTTCTGCTCCTTCAAAGACTTATGACCTCAGAAAGCCTATACAGGGTCTCTGTGAGTCAAGAACGACTCAATGGCCCTTAACAGCAATAATGTCCTAAAAGATTTACTTTCTGACAATGGGGCCCTCTAGCATGATTATGTTACCCCCTGATCTTTTGAGGTTATCTGAGATTGCATATCTATATGGTAGTATTTCCATGAATATTATCTTTTCTTATATGTACCTGTAATTTATTTTGGTGTTCTTAATATTCTGGCAATATTTTTCCACTCCAGTAATTGGGCAGAGAGCCATTCTAAATCCACTGAGATACATTTTGTAGTAGTGAGAGGAAAATAGAGATACAAGGTTAGCAGGAAGGAGGACAGGTTCGACAAACATTAAGACCAGGGTTCTATTCCATTTCTGTCACTTACTGGTCTTGTGAACTTTAATACGCAATTTCTTTACTTGCAAAATTTGACTAACAAGTCCTACCTTATTGAACTCTGGGAATGACGGGATTGTAATAGAAAGCACTTGGAAAATTCATTGTTTAATGAACGGCAGCAATCATCGGATTATTATAAACTCAGAAAATACAAGTTTCATCACAATTGAAAAAAAAAAAAACAATTAAATCCATTAGATACCAGAGAATAAGGCATGCTCCAGGAAAAAAACAAAACCAAACAAATTCTTGAACATAAGGCAATAGAATCCAGGACTGTGTATATCCTTTACATTTACAAAGAATATAAGGAAGATTCGAAGGGATAAGGCAAACTAACAGCTGCCACCTTGGTGGCCCCTTCCACTTTGTGATCCTGAAAATCTCTATTCCAACAGCATGTTATCTAATTCTAGAACATAAAAGAAAACATTGAAGATTTTTTTCAAGTTGTTTTATAAACATCACAACTCAAACTCTTAAACTGATAATTGCAATGATCATATCATTCATAAATTTATATTCTGAAGAAAAATAAACCTTACATTAAAAATAGAACATTTGAAACATGCACACACACACATATATAAATGCATGTATGTATGTATATATGGAGAGACAGAGATAGATAAAAATACACATGAATCGTGTACAACAAGAATACAAAGATAAACATTTTGCTTCCTTCAGCCCCGTATCAGACCCCACCACTTAGAAGCATGACAGCCATTTCAGCCACCAAGTGAAGAATCAGCTCAGACTTCATTTCATGTGACAGAGGCTACTTGCCCTTGGAACGCACACCGGCTCTATCATTAACAGCTCTGGCTTGGGCTCTCTCTTCCTCATCTCTCAAAGCTTCTTCATACAAAACAGGGAAGGAGCTGGGATCTGTATTGTTGATCTTGGCCAAAACTTGAAGGACTTTCATCTTGGTGGTTTCAGCGTAAGCTCGTGGACCCCATAGGAATTCATTGCATGGAGGATCACTCTTGGGCACTTTCCGGTATACCAGGAACCTCTCCATCACCAAATCTTTGGTTATAAACTTCCTGGGCTCCCCAAAAATTGAGTGCATCTGTCCAGCATAGATCCCCAATGCATTTAGGAATTCCCAGATTTCATCTTCACTGGCTCGGTTACCATTCATGAAGATCACACCCAAGAGGACCATCACCAGACCTGACTTGGGCAAACCGCTGCCTCCAGTTAGACTTCTTCCTTTGGCAATATTCAACTTGCTGGCGAAGTAATAGTAGTTACTGTTGGGGTTAATTTCCTTCAATTCAAGGCCAAAGACCACCTCCATGCGGTCCATGGCTCTCTTCAGGATCTCAAAGGATTCCTCCTTATACTTTTTGTGTAAAACCTTCTGCAACTCTGCCATCATAATGGGCTGTTTATTTTTATACATCTCAGACATGAACTGCACCAATGCGCTGACCTTCAAGGATAGAGGATCTATGCTTGAGTTCATATAGAAAGATGCTGCCTTGCAAGTGTTTGTATATTTAATATATATGATGCGAGTACCCTCATTCGATTCTTCGCATGAAACAGCTGCAGCAGGTGTGGTAGTGGCTGGGGCTTCATTAGACTCATGAAAAATGCGATCCACAGGGGACCCCTGGGGAGTGTTCCCCAAAACAAGAGAGGAAGAGGGAGATTCTTCTACCTTGGTAGCAGAGGCCTCAGAACCCTGGAGGCCCTGGGTTTCAATACGGGCACGCTCGCGCTTCTCGCGGGCACGGAGCTTACTCTTCTGACCACGAGGCATGATGTCTCTCTTGAGAAACCTGTCGAGGAAGTTAGAGTGAGCCTTAGCTCAGAGCCTAATACATCTACCTGTGGCTTACAGCATCTCACCTCTGGTGTCCTAAGTGGGGCTTTTTCTGTTCCTCAGTAGGGGGATCTCTCAGCTCACATTCAGGACTACCACCATGTGGAATGTTGGCAGAGTCTAGGTTCAATTCCCTTTGCTACTCAGACGCTAGTACGTTAAACTTCCCTGGGCGCTAGGGGAGAAAGTGAGTGTTAACAAAAGCCCACCATTGCACGGAGGAGGAACCCAGTGCTGACAGGACCCACAGAGGGCCCAGGGTGGACAGACACATCAGTAGTCACTCAAGTCCCTCTGTTTAACTCCAAGAAGAGACTAAATTTCGTCCCTCTGCTGAGATGGGATGTGCCCACTCCCTCAAACCTAAGCCATCACTTCTCTGTGATTCCCAAGGAGGCGCTTGATGCCTGTGTGTAGCTGGCATCTATCCCTACGCCCCTGATGGCTGAGGGATTCAGCGGGACCCCATTTTACATGGTGGGAAAGTCTTGCAACCTCCGAGTCCTCACCATGACTCCTGATAGTCCCTACTACAGACCAAAGGCTGACCCCTTAAATCAACACCCAGAAGTCTGGGAGATTTCTGAGGACAAAGTGAGGGGCACCTCAGACTTGAGCCCTGACCAGAGGCATCAGGGCCGATCGCAGAGCAGGGACATTGGGTTCCCCCTCTGTACTAGGGTCATCTCCTTGACTCCACACTATTGTTGTTGTATGTCCGCGCTTCCGACTCAATGCATCCCTGCATAGGGTTCCATAGGCTGTAAATCTTAACGCGAGCAGAAAGCCTCATCTTTCTTCCGCGGAGCAGCTGGTGGATTCGAACTGCAGACCTTATGGCTTGCAGCCGAATGTGAAACCCACTATGCCACCAGCGCTTCATCGCCTGAGACCTCGAGGACAAAGGGAAGGAGATTTGTGTCTAACAGCCATGCTTGCCTCCCCACCACCTCCTCCCATGTCTGAATGCACGGATGGGGTGGGGTGTGGCTCGGTGGGGTCTCTTCTGTTCCAGGGAGTGGGGGGAGACGGGGAGTGTAGCCCAGCAACTGTAACTCAGGACACTGACCTTGGCACCTGATGGCTTCTGAAACTTCTCCTTCTGCAGGACAATGGCTGCTCCTCTCAGTAAATGGGGACT
>NW_006408536.1:6249003-6285669 GCF_000296735.1 Chrysochloris asiatica
CTCTGAGAAGTGGGGCACTGTGGGCAGGACGCTGTAGGTTCTTCTTGTGGATGCGACCTTCAGTTCTCACTCAGCACCTTACCTTGACTCCTGCTAGGTGTCAACCCACCGATCTGTTGCCCTGAGACTAGAGACCTTCATACCCTGACACTGCTGATGCACAACTGGGGGTATGTTTACCTCTTCTGTCCAAGCCAGTCTTGGGGTCCTAGAGTCGCTGCCAACCCGCGGGGGGTGGGGCTAGAGGACTTTAACTGTCAGGTCCTCTGTCTTTAAGCGGGTAGGAACCCTCAGACCTCATTCAGGGACCTCGCTGATTTCTGGCAGGACCTGAATTTGACTCTAATCTGAATTCAGGTTTCCCCCACCCATCAGGACTCTCAATTTCCCAAGGGGAAGGTCACAGAATGCCTTAGCCTGACAGCTATGCCTGGCCCTCTCTACCTGACTTCTGACTTCTGTTTTGTTGTTGCTGATACTGTGTTTTCTTTATTCTTCCTTTAGTTCCAGAGTTGATTTGGGAAACAAGTAATAGCAGCCCAAGATTGGATCTCACCTTGGCAGCTACTGGTAAAGCCCTAAATCTGTAAAGAAATTTAAGAGAGATTGACATCTTTATAATATATATTCTGTTCTCCATTAATAAGCATAGCATGTTGCTTTCCATAAATCTACCTTTTACTATAAAGATGCTGTACATTTCTCTTCATTTATGAATGTTCTGTATGTTGTTCGTGTTGTGAATGGCATTTTTTCCATTGCATGTTCTAATTAGTTATGTTTATTTGTGTCATTGGACTCCTAATTTCGCTATAGTGATTTTTTATACACCATTTTCTGAAGTTCTTATGATTTGGAATTTTTTTTTTATTAATTTGAGCATCATATGACTACCCTGATTCTTTCAATCTTTATTTATTTATTTATTTTTCTTACCTCTAATTTATTTCCCTATGTTTGTGTCTGTGAGTACTGGCTATGTGTTCCAGCTCAGGTCTGAACAATGCAGGGGGTCTGGAACATCTGTGTCTTCTTCCTGACCTTATTTTGAATGCTTCCAACATTTCTTATTTACATGGTGATATTGTTTTTGCTGTTGTTAAGTGCTGTGGATTAGGTAGGGAATGGAAATTCCTTCCTGATGTGTATTATAGGTTATTGACATGAGCAAGTGTGGAATTTTCATCAAAGGCTTTCTTCACTTTTACATCTGACCAAATGCATTCTCTGTTCTACCAAAACCATTGTTGCTATCAGGCGCCATCCAATTGGTTCTGACTCATAGCAACCCTGAGTAAAACACAAAAAAATGAAATGCTGCCCAGTCCTGAGACATCCTCACTGTCGTTGCTTTTTGAACTGACGGTTGTAGCCACTGTGTCAATCCATGTCACTGAGGGCCTTCCTCTCTTTTGCATATCTTCTATTTACCAATCATGATGTTCTTCTCCAGGAGCTAGTCCCTCCTGATAACATTTCCAAAGTAATGAGACACCTTTTCCCCATCCTGGTTTCTAAGAGCATTCTGACTGTACTTCTTCAAAGACAAATTTGCTCATACTTCAGACAGTCCATAATATATTTCTAGTGATTTACAATTGATTGTATTTTCTTTTCAATTATCATCTGTGTGTTCCTTGGACACAGCATATTTCTTCATTTAATTCCCTGCTATGTGCTGGACTGCAAAGTCAGTTTGATATGCAAGGTCAGCGGTTCAAGCTCACTATCCACTCCTCAGAAACCCTATACAGGGTCAGAAACCCTATATGGGTCAGAACCTACTCGACAGCAGTTAACAAAAACAACAATGGAAACGTGAACCTTAAATACCTGACACTCAGCATCAACAACCCTCCATAACTATAGGTACAAGCTTGTTCTCACTGTTGTTGTTGTTGTTGTTGTTAGGTGTCATCGAGTCAGTTCTGTCTCATAGGGACTCAATGCACAGCAGAAGGAAACACTGCCGGTCCTGTGCCAGCCTCACAACTGTTGTCATGTTTGAGTCTTCTGTTGCAGCCACTGTGTCTGTTTATCTCATTGGGGTCTTCCTCTATTTTGGTGACTCTCTGCTTTGCCAAGTCTCACCATCTTCCCTTAGAAGGAGCATTCTGGTTGCATTTCTTACAAGACCATTTGTTCTTTTCTCACTGCCTGGTACTTTCAATTTCAATGTTCAAACTAAGGTTTATTTTCATCAAAGGCTTTCATCATAGCAATATACAAATTTCTAAGGTTTACTAATTTGTTTCTTGGTTAAACACTTGGAAGGACCTCTGGTAGTCTTAGTGGGCTGCTAATTGCAAGGTCAGCAGTTTAAGCTCACCAGTCGCACCACAGGACAATGATGAGGTTTTCTGCTCCCATAAAGATTTACAGCATCAGAAGGCCTATATAGGATTACTATTAGTCGCAACAGATGCCTTAGTACAGAGCAGAGGCCGAAGCAAGAACACTCCAACCATAATGCTTTGCCCTTCCATTGGTGCTGTTAGCTGACTTTGATTTGACCCCACGGTTCATGGTGACCCCATATACAATAAAAGCTGCCTGGTCCCAGGTAATGCTGATGATTGTTTGCAATTTGGACCTTTGTGATTCATAGGATTTTCATCAGCTGATTTTTAGAAATAGATCACCAAGCATTTTCTCCCAGTCTGTCTTACTCAGAAGCATCACTGAAATAAGTCAACATCATAGCAATATACAAATTTCCAATGACAGATGGGTGGGTATTGGCTGTGCGTGAGGTACATTTGTCCGGTTATTACAGGTCTTTTGAAAACATGAAAACAGAATTCAACCAAGGACTGGCCACAGACTGGTGCACTTCCATTGTTGTTGTTAAGTGCCATGATGTCGGTTCTGACTCATAACGACCCTGTTTGGGTTTACCAAGGAACGTCTTGTGAGTTTGAACCACTGGTCTTGCGGTTATCATTCCAGTGCTTATCCTACAGTACCACACCAGGAATACATTAGGATATACATAATGTCTGCTGTGTCCTTTGTGGTAATTAATGTTGGTAGTCACAGGAGATCATGATCTTTATCCATTAATCCATTAGGGGTTGCAGAATTATTATTCTCTAATGGTATGATTCCTTTTAGCTTATTAGCTGAAATAATTCAATAATTAGAACCTTGTTCACCATTTGTTATCCTCATGCCAGTGTTGGATTATCCAGTAAGCAAGGTAAGCATGGGGATACTTGTACTTGCTTAATCATTTGTAGGAAACAATTTCAATTTTTTTTATCACATCAAAGACCGTTTCTAGATATGGCTGGCATCTGTCTTTCTCCCAGCACCACGGCATCTTCCTACAGAACTGAAATCTCTTTTCAAATTTACACTCCCTGACAGGGACTGAGTGTCCAGTAAGCAAGGTAAGCTAGAGCTTAATTATGTTTACTGAGTAATCTGTTTTATGAAAATCTATTCAAGACAGATTGGTAAGGAAGCACAAGTTAGCCCCGCTTACCTTGTTTATAAGGTAATCTGCCCTGCCTGATATAGTTGCAAAAGTTTTTATAGTTTTTTTTTTTTTTTAATATTTACAGTTTTTATAGTTACATTTAAGGAGGTCTGATAGCATAGTGGGTTACGAGTTGGGTTACTAACTGCAAGGTCAGTAGCTCGAATCCACCACCCTCTCCACACAAAAAAGATAAAGTGTTTTGCTCCCATAAAATTTAACAATCTTGCGGTCGCTATGAGTAGGAACCCACTCCAAAGCACATAACCACCACCACCAGTACCATAGTTAATATTTATAGTTTTCTAATCTTCTTTCTATGGGCTTCCAAAAGAACAAACAGATGTGTGTTGGAAGAAGTGCAGCCAGAGTGCTCCTTGGAGGCCAAGATGGCCAGACTTTGTCTCTCATTCTTCGGACATATTGTCAGGAGGAACCAGTCGCTGGACAAGGGTTCATGTTTGGTAAGGTGGAGGGTCAGAGAAAAAGAGGAAGACCCCCAGCGAGACAGATTGTCAAAGTGGCAGCATCAATGGCTCAAGCGTGTCAACAATTGTGAGGTTGGCCTAGGATCGGGCAGTGTTTCGTTCTGATGTGCATAGTGTCAACAACAACCGAAATCTTCTTATGCAGCTATATTTTGTAGACGGCACAGTGGTTAAGGTGCTTTGCTGTTAGCTAGAAGGTTGGAAATTTGAAACTCCCAGCCACTCTGGGAAAAAACTGTGGAAGTCGGCTTCCATAATGATTTGCAGCCTTCAGAATCCCATGGGGCAGTTCTACTCTGGAATGGACTTGACAACAGTGGCTTTTTTGGTATATTTTGTAAAATATAGCTTACATAAAATCACTAATTTCTGTTTATTTTACAATTGATAAAATTATAATTGATCTTTCTCCTATGGAGCAACTGGTGAGTTCAAACGACCGATCTTGTGGCTATCAGTCCAGTGCTTATCCTACAAAGTCACAGCACACCCTCATGCACACTTAGCCAAACTTAAACTTAAGTCCACTGAAAAACTGAATTTCCCAATTGTCCAAACTGATTTGTCTAGGATACTGACACTTAACTGTTCTCACCTGGACCATCACCTGCTTCCTGCTTATTAAAGGGGGACTTCAAAAGATTCATGGGGAAATTCAATAATCTTTTCATTCCATTTTTCCACAAACTTTTTGAAGCCCACTCATATCTCTAGATTACCAGGATACCACACCAACCTCAAACAGATTCTATGACAAAAATCCTAACACCTTCTTTTCCAAGGATCATGTTCTCAATGTTTTCGGAATAAATGAGCCAATGAGCATGTTATCTGATTTATTACAATTTCATTTCTCCTTATTATTGGATACGCTGAGCAAATCCAAGTCTGTATCTTTTAATTTTTCAGTACAATAGATTTAAAGTACTAAGGAAGCCAAAAATTTATTGGTTTGCACTTTCTGTATCACTTTCTGGAACCCAACAATTTCATTGCCGAGTTCTTTCATATTTCTAAAAACAGAATCAAACCTATTCCAGTACCAAAACATATGAATCCATGACAGTGTGTGGACCTTATTTAGATCCTACTGAAATTTATGAAAAGTTAAAACATATGATTTGTTGAATGCAAAACTGATTATCTGCTCTGTAAACCTTCATTCAATTTAAAACACTGTTTTATAGGGTTTCCAAGGAGCGGCTGGTAGGTTTGAACTGACGAACTTGAGGTTCAAACCGATCTTTCGATCTAGTGCACTATCCTGCAGTGCCACACACCAAGACTCCCAATTCACAATAAAAAGTTTAAAAACAACAACAGCAAACAAAGTTAAAACTTTTGAGACAAGTGGAAATTTGAACACTCACTAGATATTTGATTATACAAAAAGATTATTAATTTTTAATTATATAATAGAATTGTGGACATTTTAAAGACCCTTATCTGTTAGAGATACATGCTGACCTATTTATGGATAAAATAATTGCATGTCTGGGATTTGCTTCAAAATAATACAGGCAGGGGATGTGGTAGATATAGATAAAATATAGTATTATCCAGGAGTGCTCAATATAAAAAGGCTCTTTATGTCCTCCTGCCTGCTTTTGTATGCATTTTTAATTGTAAAATTGTACACACTGAAACATTCACCACTCCAACTTTCACCTTTACAATTCAATGACATTGATGATATTTTTCATACCATGCCACAATTATCAAAAGCCATGGTAGCACTGTAGGATAAGCACTGGACTGCTAACTGTGGGCTCAGCAGTTCAAACCCACCAGCCACTTCAAGGAAGATAGATGAAGCTTTCTGCTTCTGTCAAGATTTACAGTCTCAGAAACCCTTTATAGGGTCACTATGGGCCTGAATCAGATGGCAGTGGGTTTTGTCCCAAAATTCCACCACCATTACATAAACTCAATGCCCCAAACAAAAACTTCCCCTTTCCCCCTACCTTCCACTCCTGGCAACCACTAATAATCTTTGATTTCTAAAATATTTGCTATTTTCAGTAAATGAGATCATACAATATTTGTCCATTTGCGACTGATTTATTTCATTCAGCATAACGCTTTCATGATGTGGCAGGTATCAGAACTTAATTTCTCTTTATGTTGTTGTTGTTGTTAAGTGCCGTCGAGTCGGTTCTGACCCATAGCGACCCTCTGTACAGGGTTTCCGAGGCTGTAAATCTTTACGGGAGCAGAAAGCCTCATCTTTCACCTGCGGAGCCGCTGGTAGTTTTAAACTGCTGACCTTAAGGTTCGCAGCCCGATTCGTAACCACTACGCTACCAGAGCTCCTTAATAGCTGTGTAATATTCCATTGTACAGATATACCACCTATCATTTATTCATCTGCTGATGGACAATCGATTATTTTCCCCTTTCTGCTATTATGGAAAGTGCTGCAGTCAACATATACAGGTTTCTGTTTGCATTACTGCTTTACTTCTTCTAGGTCTACACTTAGGACAGAAATCGCTGGGTATTATACATATAGTTCTGGTAGTGTAGTGGTTATGAGTTGGGTTGCTAATCTCAAGGTCAGCAGTTTGAAACTAACAGCGGTTCCACAGGAAAAAGATGAGGCTTTCCGCCCCCATAAAGACTCAGAAACTCTATACAGGGTTGCTGTGAGTTGGAACCTACTCCACAACTCATAACCATCCCCATGTGTAATTCTGGAGTGGCACTGTAGGATAAGCATTGGACTGCTGACCAAAATGTTGGCAGTTCAAACCCACCAGCTGCTCCTTGGAAACCTTCTACAGGATTGCTATGAGTCAGAACCGACTCCACAGCCTCTGATAATAATGGTACTTCTATGTTCAATTTTTTACAAACTCTTCACATTGACTGCACCATTTTACACACACCCCCTCCAAGTAGGATTTCCGTTTCTCCACACCCTCTCCAACATCTGCTGTTGTCTGTTATTTTGACCATTGCCATTCTGAAGGGGTGAGGTAATACTGTGGCTTTGATTTGCTTCTAAATAGCTAATGAAAGGAGCCCAAGTGGTACAGTAGTTAACTGTTAGACTGCTAACTGAAAGTTCCAAGGTTAGAACCCACTGGCTGCTCTGTGGAAGAAAGATATGCCAGTCTCTGCTTCATTAAAAAGGTACAGCCATGGGAGTGGCTAATCTCACAGTCCAGAAACAGAGGACCCTAGGACCATCAAGGGAGAAGACCACAAGTGGAAGGTGAGACCTTATCCAGAAAAAGCAGCGATACCAGAGATGGTGGCAGAGATGGGGACATGGAGAGAGAGAGAGCAGCTGAAGACTCTAGATTCATAGGAAGAAAGAGACTAAGAGATGGCAGCCAGGAGGCAGATTTGCAGAATGTGCCCTGTGGTGTGGTATAAATTATTTTATATGCTTGAGTGCTTAAAAAAAAAAAAAAAGAGCTAAAGTGAATAGAGAGAAATACTGTTAATTGATGGTAAATGGAGGGGATTATAATCATTGTAATGAAATAAATTGTATGATTTGTTGACTGTCAAACTGATGATCTGCCCTGTAAACTTTCACTCAATCCACAAAAAAAACTTAAAAAAATAAAATAAAGAGGTACAGCCTTGGGAACCCACAGAGTAGTTCTACTCTGTCCTATAGGATTGCTATGAGCTGCAATTCGATTCAACTACAACAGCAACAACAAAAAAAAACTATTGCAGTACCATCTTATTTTGTTCCAGATAATAGAAGAAAAGAATACAGAATTTGATGTACCAAATTGTATAGCTCTTACTCTTCAACTTGATGTTTTTATGTTGTTAAATGCCGTTGAGGCTTTGCTGTTGAACACTCTAAAGAGATCTTGTGCAGCAGATGTGCCTAATGTGATATGTTGTTTATTTCTCGACTGCTGTTCCCATGAGTATTGTGAAGTCTTGGACAATTTCACTCTTTTCTCCATTTATCCTAAAGTTATTTATTGGTTTGGTGGTGAGAATTTTTGTCTTCTTTACCTTGAGGTGCAACTCATACTGAAGGCTATAGTATTTGATAGCCATCACTAAGTATTAAGTCCTCTTCATTTTCAGCAAGCAAAGTTTCATCATCTTCATGTCACAGGTTGTTAATGAGCCTTCCTCCAATACTCATCCCATGTTATTTTTCATACATTCCAACTTCTTGGATTCTTTGCTCAGCATGCAATTGGCTACATAGCTGTCTTCCAGATTTCTTGGTATAAATGAGTGAGTGCCTCCAGTGCTGCTTCAGTTTGTTGAAGAATTTCAATTTGTATTCCATCAATTCCCAGAGCCATTTTCTTTGCCAATACCTTCAACACCATTGCTATCTCTTGAAATGGTTGAACATCAACCACTTATTTTTGGTACATTGACTCTGTGTATTCCTTCCCTCTTCTTTTGATGCTTTCTGTATCATTCAATATTTGGCCCAGAGAATCTTGCAGCATTTTTTCTAGTTGAAGCTTGAATTTTTTTCTCAGTTCTTTCAGTTAGAGAAATGTTGAATGTATCCATCCCTTTTGATTTTCAGTGGCTAAACATTTGTAAGTAATTCGCCTCTCCTTCTTCCGAGTCTTGGTTTGGAAGCTCAGCTGCAATCTGTCCACTATGGGTGATCCATTCAGCATTCAAAATACCAGTGGCATAGCTCCCAGTACCACAGCAACACACAAACCACCACAGTGTGACAACCTGACAGACGAGTGGTGGCTTAAACTTGATAGTGAACAATAAATGTGTAGCCAAGAAAATTCATTAATGTATATGTTAAATTGTTTAAATCTTCAAAAGTAAGGAGGGCAGATGGGGAGGGGAAGGGAGGACAGGAAAGGAAGAGAAGGACGGAAAGAAGGAAAATAGGAAAGAAAGAAGGATGGAAAAATCTCCAAGTTACGAAAATCAAAGATAATGTGCCATATATCCACCTCACCAGGTCACATGGCAAACTAATGTGAAAAGAGTTTTCAGTTTTCAAAAATCTGTTTAAAACATACTAATTCATAAAATTATGGCACACTATGGACCCCTGGTGGTGCTTTAGGATAAGCACTGAGCGTCTAACAGCAAGTTCGGCAGTTCAAAGCAACCAGCCGCTTTTGGAAACCCCACACAGACAGTATTGCTATGACTTGGAACTGACTTGTCGGCACAGAACAACAATGAATCAGAATCAACTCAATGGAAGTGGGTTTTTATGTTCTTTCCAGACCAATATTGGTCATACAGTACTTAGAATCTTGACTGACTGACTTCACTAGGGCTGGGAAGGACCTGAAGCAACCTTGGCCGTGGCAGGGACATCAATCTTAGCTGCATCTGTGTGAGTGGAAGGCACTGGGATCAGGATAATCCATTCTCTCAGAAACTCTAGGCAAAAAACTCATGTGCTCTCATCTCAATGGTTTTAGTGTGGGCCCTCTGATCCCAGGGGAATGCACAGTTTGGAGGATCACTGTTGAGTACCTACTGGTACTCCAGGTATTTTCATATACCAGATCTTTGATAACCAGCTTCCTGGAATCTCCAAAGTTTAAGTGCAGCCTCATATTCTTGTTGCTGTTGTTAGGTGCTATTGAATCAGTTCCAACTCTTAGCAACCCTATGTGTACAACACAATGAACGGCTGTCCTGTCCTATGCTTGTCTCGAAATCATTGCAATGTTTGAGCCGATTATTGGAACCCATGTGTTAATCCATCTCATTAAGGGTCTTCCTCTGTTTCCCTGACCCTCTACTTAATCAAGCATGATGTCCTTCTCCAGCAGTTGGTCCCTCCTCAAAGTCAGTGAGACAAAGTCTCACACTATCGTCACTTTTAAGGAACATTCTGGCTGTACTTCTTGCAAAACAGACTTGTTTGTTCTTCTGGACTTCCATAATATAATTAGATATGCTCCACCAACACCATAATTCAAAAGCATCAATTCTACTGTGGTCTTCCTTATTCATTGTTCAGCGTTCTCATGTGACAGAAAATATCATAGCTTGGGTCAGGTGCACCCCTAAAATGCTCAGGAATTCCCAGCTCTCCTTTTTAGTGGCATATTTACTCTTCATAAATATCATACCCAGGAGAGTCATCAGGAGACTGGTCTTGGACACCCCTGTACCACTCCTCCCATGATTGGTGATGTCCACTTTACAGACAAGGTTTTCATTCAAGGCCAGAGACCTGCTTCATGTAGCAGAGGTTCTCCTGAGAATCTCAGGGAAGTGCTCATTGTACTTTGGGTTGACCACCTTCAGCATGTGTGCCTTTGTAATGGGCTTTTCCCTGGTTACAAAGTCTTTGTGTGAGCTCTCAGTGGAAAGCAGGCCTGGAATGAACATGGACATTTCTTATCTTGGCTCTTGGCACCTTCATCCAATCTTCTTCATGAAATGGCTACTATGCTGGCTCCATGAGACCCCTGGGGACTGCCAGCAGCCACTGGCCTCTGGGGAATAGCCCTCAAATGAGAGAGGACGTGAAAGGGGACTCGTCTTCCATTTTTGTTGGGGCATGAACACTCCTGAGACACTGGGTCTCTCCTGGAGCCTGGCAGTGTTTCTCTGAGGTACAGAGTTACTCTTCTGACCTTAAGGCATGGTGGCTCTGGTGAGAAACAGCAGCTAGGAGTGTGGAAGGACAAAAGGCAATGTGGGGCCACTAATGGAGAGACCCTTGACAAGTGCACACCCTTTCATCAGGGAAATTCGGCATTGGCTCTAACAAAGGCTGCTTGGGCAGGTGCCCTTGAAGTAACTGCTCTGGGAATATGCAAAACCAAACCAAAACAAACTCTTTGTCATAGAGTAGATTCTGAGTCACAGAGCCCCCATGTGGTACAGAATAGAATCCATCTATAAGATTTGCTCGGCTGCGATCTTAACAGAAGCAGTTTGCCAGGCCTTTATTCCATGGTGCCGCTGGGTGGGTTCAAATGGTCAACCTTTAGGTAAGAATTGAGTGTAAACCATTTGCACCACTCAGGATCCCAGAAGACTCTTGATCCTGTGGTCTGCTTGCCCCAGAGAACCCCATGGAGGAAGTTAGAGCATACCTTGGGTTGTGGCTTGCGGCCTGCCAGCTCTGCATGGAGCTTACAGAAACAATAGTAGCAGCTGGAAGTAGAGACCTTGTGTTATGGCCCAAGGGGGTTTTCTCAGTTAGACTCCCTCCCATTTGGTGCTCTGAAGTACATATCAAAGAAATTATCTGGGATTCACAAGGAGTCAATGAAGGGACTGCTTCCCCATAATCCCTGGCATGAGGCCCTGTCTGTCCAGGGTTCCTTGGGGGACTCAGTGCTCATTCAGGTTTTAGCTAAGCTCTTGGTAGCCCTGGGCTCCTTTTAGCGAAATGGTAGCTGTACCTTAGACCTGATAGACAAAAGTGAGACACGCCTTCTGCATGACAGCCATGCCTGGGTCTTCAATGAATGAAAGAAGGGAGAGGGCTGGACTTTCTGTTGATGGTGGTGTTAGATGCCTTTGAGTTCATCCTGACTCATAATGACATTATGTGCCTTACACCATTCTCACAATTGTAATGTTTGAGTCCATTGTTGTAGCCACTGTGTCAGCCCACCTCATTGGGGGTCTTCCCCTTATTCACTGACCCTCTACTCTGCCAAGCATGATTTCTTTTTTAAAAAAACTGGTCCCCCTTGATTATATGTCCAAAGTACGTGAGTCAAAGTCTTATCATTTTCCCTTCCAAGATGCATTCTGGTTGCAATACTAGCAACGCAGATTCGTTTGTTCTAGCAGTTCATGGTACTGTCAATATTCTTCACCAATAGCATAATTCAAATACTTCTACTCTCTTCCTTATCTTCTGCTGACCAAAGGCTAGCCCCTAAGACCAAAGGCCCCAACTCTACAAGATTCCTGAGGACAAAGTGAGGGGGCACCTCAGACTTGAACCCTGCCCGGAGCTTCCCAGACTCACTGCAGTCATCTCTTTGACTCCATATGAAGCCTGGGATTTCTCCATCTACTAGCCTGAAATCATCATCATCAGACCAAGGGCTTCATCCTCTTGTACCCCAAAGCTGAAATGAGAGAACTTTGGACCTAACAGCCATGCTTTATACCTCCCCTACAGCTCATGGGGTTGGGTTGGACTATGTGGGGTCTCTTCTGAGTGTAATTCAGTAATTGTAATTCAGGATACTCATGTTGACACCTGACAGGTCCTGGAACTCTGCCCTCTGCAGAACAATGACTGTTTCTCTTAGAAACAAGGGCATAGTCATCACCTCCTTCCCAGGGAACTCAACATGTCAATTCTGGTCACGCCCAAGGGCCCTACTATGACTGACAGCAGGGGTGGAGATTTGTAAGAGTCCCTCTTTTCCTGGGTGGGGGTATTATGGGATCCTACAGAAGTTACATGGGGGCCTTTTATTGACTTCTGGAAGAGTCTCGGACTTCTCCCCCTGTGAATCAACTAGATTCAGATCAAGGCCCTCATTTCCTATGCATCCCTAGTCAGAATTAATAGGAACTCTATTAATAGACCCAGCAGCTATACCTTAGGAGCCTGGCAAGGCCAACAGTAGGGGCTGAGCACAGAGGGACCAGAGCCCTGAGGGGGTGGAGCCCTGAAGCAGCCAGTCCCTGAGCACCCTTCTCTTTGGGTAGTAAAACAGCTTTTACTTGTCCTCCATTTGCTATCCTGATGTAATGTTGTTGATTTTAAGTGCCATCGAGTCGGTTCTGTCCCATAGCGATCCTGTATATGGTTTCCCCAGAGTGGCTGGTGGGCTTGAATCACTGACCTTGCGGTTCAAGCCGACTTTGCAGTCCAGTACACTAACCCACAGCGCCACAGCAAGACTCCATCCTGATGTAATAGTAAAACTTATTTATACCGAGGCCTAGTGTGGCAAAAATAGTATAACCACTAGATTGCCAACTGCAAGGTCAGCAGTTTAAAACCCACCAGCTGCTCTCGGAAACCCTATACAGGGTCATTATGAATCTAAAACCACTGGACACCACTTAACAACAGCGGCAACTTACAATTTTTTAAATCTTCTACAACTATATTTTGTACAATCATATTCTGTAAAATAACTCATTTCTGCTTTCCTTTGCAATTGATAATGCTTGTTAAAATCATTATATAGATCTTTCCCAGAGAACTGGGGTTCATTAGATGATACTGTTTTTGTTAAGCGCCATCCAGTAGGTTCCGACTCATAGCAACATTGAATAAGGTTTCTGAGGAGAGGCTGGTGGTTTTGAATTGCCAACTTTGAGGACTCCCTTCTCTTCATTCATCATGTTTGTATTTATCTTAGTTACTTCTATCCTGCAATTCTTTAGATGTATTAGGCTACAATTTTTCTAGTTCTGAAAAAAGTTTATATATTGTTGTTGCTGTGGAGTCAGTTCTGACTCATTCCAACCCTATACAGGGTTTCCAAGGAACAGTTGGTATATTTGAACTGCAAACCTTTCAGTTAGTAGTCCAATGTGTATCCTACAGCACAACACCAGGACTCCATAGAACTTTATATGTAGTGCTCATTATTTTTTACAAGCAGACTATAGCTCTCTACTCAAAGACTTTTGGAAACTATATTTTTATACACATGATGCAGACTTCATACATTTTTTTTTTTTGACAATCATACCCTCCCTCTCTCCAAGATAGTTCTATAAGTATGATATGGTAATTTTTACAGCAACAAATAGATAACAAACATGATATATGCATACTTACACATGTGAGTGTAAACAATTATATATTAGCAGAGAAACAGTTATTTAGTTTCAGGGTTAATGGATGCTTTGTTTTGCTAGAAAATATGTGAATGCATTTCCCTACTAGTGACAGAATTCAGTTTTTCCTAGAAATAAAACTTAAGTCCTGTTGTGGTGCTGTAGAATAAGCATTAGAGTGCTAACCCCAAAGTCAGAGGTTCAAATTCACCACCCTTTCCTGTAATAAATGAAATGAAAAAAACAAAACATATGATTGGTTGAAAGTTAAAAAGAAAGAAACAAGCTATGATGGTTACAGGTGGGGGGGAGGGACTATTATTTATGGACTATAGGGTAGACACATGTCAACATGTGTGACAGGGCAGGGAATATACAATAAGAAGGAGGAAAGATGAAGGTAGTGGGAGACACAAGGAATGAAATATTAAAGTGAATAGAGGTAAATACTGTTAACTGATGGTCCATGGAGGGGATTGCAACCATTGTAATGAAGCAAAGTACATGGCTTATTGAATGTAAAACTGATGATCTGCTCTGGAAACCTTCACTCAAATCCCAATAAAAAGTTACTATATATCTATATCTATATAGATATAGATATCTGTACAAAATACAGCTGTGGAAGATTTAAAGGTTATAAAAGAACAGTTGAAATCAGTTTCGCAAACCTTTTGAACTGGCTTTACCATTTGCCCATTTATGCCACCTGGGTAATCCTAATTTGAGATGTGAAATCAACAAAATTAGCTACCAAAAGAGTAAGTCATGTCCTTTGTGAGAGCTAAACTTGGGGAAATAAAACCAGTTCTAAACCAATTAGAAGGAACAAAGATAATTACAAGGTAGTGCAATTCCTCTACTGCCCGTGAAGAAGGAAGGTACATGTTGTAGAAATGGACAAGATCTTTATTGTTGTTGCTAAGTGCCATCAAGTCAATTCCAACTCATAGTGACCCTGTATAGGGTTTCAGGGAAGTGGCAGGTGAGTTTGAACCACCGACTTTGCAGTTCAAACCAACCTTGTGGTCTAGTGCTTTATCCTACAGCGCTACATCTCAGAGAAGTCTAAAATTGGTTGTGCTATTATTAGTCCCTGTAGTTCAGAACTTACCACTGATGCGTTCAAGGGTTTCTCTGTAGTTGATCTGTGTCCTCATTCTCTCTCTTCCCCTGTCCTTCTTTCTCTTTTTTTCCCCTTGATCCCTCCATTCACTGAGTCTAAAATGTAGCTTGAGCTTCCTTATGGAGTCTAAGTATTTATGACAACACCTTAAGGGTGTTGAGACTCTCCTATTACTTTCTCTAGTCATTTACAGGAACATTTAGAGAAACTTTCCCCAAATAGAGCAGTCTATAATTATTCAGTATGTAGACAAATTTCTGGTCACCTCAGAAGTGAAACAGCAATGCAAACCTGATATGTTGACTTTGTTATAATCCCTTGATTCACAGAGGCATAAAGCCTCAGAGAAAAATTGCAATATTGCCAAGCTGAGGTAAAATATTTAAGACATCTATTGTCAGCAGAATGCTGTGAAGTGTTACAGTCTAAGAGTTAGTCAATTTTTTAGATGAAGTAAAGAGAAAAGAAAAAAAGGATCATTTAGGGGATTAACAGGGTATTGTAGACAGTAGATACCAGATTTTGCAGAGTGTGTAATAGCGCTTGATGGAGCAGTTGCATGATAATTCCCAGGTCCTCTAGTTTGTTCCCTAGAATCTAAAAAGGCTTTTGAATAACTGAAATTGGGTATAGTCTCTACCCCCTGCTTTTTATAAACCTACCTTGATTTATCTGATATCCCTGTTCAAAATGAAGACTCAAAATCATCAAAAGACTTACTGGCCAGATAGAGACTAGTGGAACCCCAAGACTGTGGCTACTTTAGGTCTGGAACTGAACTCACTACATTATTACTCAATTTTCAGCCAAACGATTGTGGCACTGTTGGATAAGTACTGCACTGCTAACCACAGGTCAGTGGTTCAACCCACCAGCTGCTCCTTGAAACCTTATACATGTTTGCTATGTGTCGCAACCAATTCAACAGCACTTAAAAATAACAATACGCTAGACACTGGACTACTAACTGCAAAGTCGGCAGTTTAAAACCCACCAGCTATGTAATCCCGTCTTCAGCCTATAACTGATTAGAATACCTAAAAGGGGTTCCAGAATTTGCACAGTGAAATAGGCCTCTTGGGAGCCTTTGTAGTGTAAAGGACATTAGGTGGAATCCTGAATCCCATCCAGAACCTTCTGAGGTGGAACATTTCCACTAGAAAGGACAAGTAGACCAGCCTGGAACACCTAGAGCAACAAAAGATATTTCTTGAAAGAAAAATCCAAAAATCCAAAAATCCAAAACAAAAATGGCAGTCTGATTAGCTACTACAAGAACAAGCAAGTTATTCACCCAGGAGCCATCAAGGCAAGCAATCAAGTCCCTCCTTTAAGACTCAACTCAAAGGGAACACGTGAGCAGGCAACTAAGCTTGCTGGCGACCACGTTGGTCTACTGGTGAATGGAAGAAGGGGAAAGGCAGCAATGAAGATATGGAATGAGTTCAACCACGTTCTATAGACTCCCATTGACCTGGAGATGAAAGAGAGAAGAGGAAGGGCTGGCTGGTCTAAAGTGTGGTGAGACCTGGGGACTCCTGAGTCCGTGAACAAGGACATAGCCATGGAGGACTAGAGCTGAGAGTGAAGCATCCAGCTGATATGAAGTGAGGGGAGGTGCACAAGAATGCCCAAACTTGCAGATATTACCCATTTGACCTAGCCTCAATGGCTTGATGATCAGAACTTGACTAGAAATCAAATGGGCAGCATTTACCCAAGGACAAAGTTCCGAATGGTTAAAAAAGAAGGAGGAATGGAAACAGGAGACACAGAGACGAAGTGGGATAAATGATGTCAATTAAAGAGCTCTGGTAGGGTAGTAGTAACTAGTCTGGCTGCTAACCTCAAGGTCAGCAGTTCCAAACTGCCAGTGGTTCCGTGGGAGAAATATGGAGCTTTTGCTCCCATAAAGATTTACAGTCTCAGAAACCCTATGCAGGGTCTCTATGAGTTAGAACCAACTCCACAACACATAACCATCACCACTGAGATGAAACAAAATGAACTGTAGATTGTGAAACTAATGAACTGCTCTGTAAACTTTCACCCAATTCACTATAAATGTTTGATGATGTTTAATGATGTGCCGTATATTTGGGATAAAAGTGACAACTTAAAGCTTCCTATGCTATAGTGACTTATTATGAAATTTTGGTAGTTTGTGTTTTGCTTGGAATTTAGTCCAAACAAACAAACTCATTAATAGCAGTTACTAGAGTGGCTATTCTTCATCCTGGGCCATTGTTCATCCATGAATATATACAAGGGAGCTTCAAGAAGTTCATGGGGAAAAAATGGAATTAAAAGATAATGAAAATTTCCATGAATTTTTTGAAGCGCCCTCATATACTAATTTGCAAATATGTCTTTGGTTTCTCAAGCAACGGGTCAAATTTGGAGAAAAAAACACAAAAGGAGATTCTAGATGTCAATGGAAACTACAATATCTCATGAAAAATTGAAAACTGATTTGTTCAAAGTTTTGAAACTGCCTGTCTCTCGTACTTTGAATATGTTATTAGGAAGGATGAGTCCCTGGAGAAGGACATCATGGTAGCTACAGTGGAGGGTCAGTGACAAAGAACAAGAACCCTAACAGGGGCAGCAGCAATGTGCTCAAGTGTAACAATTGTGAGAATAGTGCAGCACCCGGCAGGGTTTCATTCTGGTGTGCAGAGGGGCACTATGGGTCAGATCTGACTCAACACAGCCAACAGCAATGCCAACACTCAAATACCAGTAATCCCCCAGGATAGAAAGATGACATTTTTAAAAGCAATGATTTGACTGATACAATTGCAAAAGCTGCTATTAAAACATGGCAAACTCCAAACCCAGGGGGGCACTTTTAATAGAAGAGACTTCTGTTCATTTTCAAAGGAAGTTTCACAGATACAGGAAAATTAATTGAGAAAGGGGTTCAAAGAAATTTGGCTGGACTATGGGAATTACGCAACAAAATACTCCATACGCCACACTCTTCTGTTTGCTTGCTTATTGTTGGTGTGTCACCAACAAAATCATTTGTCAAGTCAGTTCCGACTGATAGCGACCCTGTATAGGGTTTCCGAGGAGCAGCTGGTGAGTTTGAACTGCTGACCTTGCAGTCCAAACCGACCTTGCTTATCTACATCGCCACACCAGGACAATTCAGTGATGATTGTTGTTGTTATTTATTGCTGTCAAGTTGGTTCCAACTCATAGCGACCCTCTATAGGGTTTCTGAGGAGTGGGCTGGTGGATTTGTACTGCCTGCCGACCATTGCACTTCAAACTGGCTTTAGGGTCCAGTGCTTATCCTACAACGCCACACTGATTACAGTCTTGGAAACCCTATGGGGCAGTTTTTGTTGTTTTTTTTTTTTTTAGTTTTTATTGTAAATTGAGTCATAGTTTATACGGGGGAACATTGGTTTTATACTCGTTGTTTCATCACAATGATTACAATCTCCTCTGTGCATCGTCATTCAACAGTATTGCTTCTGTGCCCTCTGTATTTTTTTGTTTGTGTGTGTGTTTGGGAGGGAAGGGGTGATGGACACAAAAAAAACCTCAGAAATATATAATCATTGACGCACCAAAGGGCACATTCTGTAAACCTGCCTCCTGGCCGCCAGCACACAGCCTTTCTCTTTCCACAGCTGTTCACTATCTCCGTGTCCTCATCTATGCCTCCATCTCTAGTGTTGCTGCTTCACTGGATAGGGTCTATGGGGAAGTTTTACTCTGTCCTACAGGGTCACTTTGAGTTGGAATAGGCTTGAATGTAACTGCTTTGATTTGGGTTTGGTTTTAATCCCTGAGTGGCAAACAGTTTGCACTTGGCTGCTAATGAGAAAGTTAGTGGTTAGAACCCACTCATCAGCACCAAGGAAGATCTGCTTGCCTGGCCATCTGCTTTCACAAAGATTATAGCCAAGATAAAAGATCACTATTCTCTTAGATTGTCTTACTGTTCTAGTCATAGCATCAATTGCCCTGGAGTCTGTTCAGATTCATGGTGACCCCATGTGTTTCAGGGTACAGTTGTCAATTGTTGTGGCCTTTTGGAAGTAGATGACCTGGCCTTTCTTCTGAGGTGCTTCTGGGGATGGGGGTTTGAACCACTTGCCTTTTGGTTAGTAGTTGAGTGCTTACTTGTTTGCTCCACCCAGGGACTCTTCCAATTCATAGTAGTGGCTATTTCAATTACTTGAATCACATTTCAAAGGAGCACAAACATATTTGATAAAACTTGGGGTTGAACCACATAGACTGTTTAATGACAAACTCCCACAAAGACACTCACTTGTATTGTCCATTAGTAATTTGCTATGAAACAGTCCCAAGATACCATTACTAGGTCAGATTTATCAGACTTTGCGTATCTAAAGGCACCATTAGGTACTGCAATCATGCCAATACTAAACAGACAGAAGAATGTTGTTGGGGGTGGGGGGAAGCCTGTAATTCATTGTTGTTGTTCTTAGGTGCTGTTGAGTTGTCTCCAAAGCATAGCAATTGGATACACAACAGAACAAAACACTGCCTGGTCCTGCACCATCCCCATAATCGTTGGTACGCTTGAGGCAATGGCTACTGCCGCTGGGCCAATCCATCTTGCTGGGGAATCTTCCTCTTTACCTAAATGACATCCTTCTCTAGGGACTGGTCCCTACTGATAATATGTCCGAACTATGAGAGACAAAGTCTGTCCATCCTGGCTTCTAAGGAGATTTTTAACTGTACTTCTTCCAACACAGAGTTTTTTGTTCTTTTACAATCCATAGTATTTTAAATATTCTTCTACAACATCACAACTCAAATGAACCAATTCTTCTATAGTCTTCCTTATTCACTGTGCAACTTTCATATGCATATGAGGCTATTGAAACTATCTTGGCTTAAGTCAGGCTCACCTTACCCCTCACACTGACGTCTTTGCTCTTGAACACTTTAAAGAGGTGGTGCGCAGCAGTTTTGCATAATTAATAGACACATGGAAATCTGATTTTTATGGATAAAGACTGCAGAATTAACATTGGGTTGGAAGTTTTCTCTAGTCCCGGTATGGATAGATAAACAAAGATTGTTTGTTATTTATGGAGACTTAATTAACTATTATAATAAATTAACTACTGATTTGGACTCATTAAAAAAATGCTGTAAGTTGGGTTTGTCATCATGACAAAACAAGTAGAGTCATATACATTGAACATTGAAAGTTCAATCTGTGTTCTCTTCAACACATGCCTCCTGATAAAACTGATGCCAGATTATGGCCATATCTTGAATCTGGAAAAAATTATTTGGGGTGATGGAACAATTACCAGGGGCCTAGATTATCATGTAAATATGATGCTCCTTATGTGATTGATAGCAATGCATGATAGATTTGTCCAACCTTGTAAGAAAAGAACTATTAGTTGAAATTTTAGATTATCAGGCTCTCTCCACGACACATAACAATAACAACAACAAGAGTTAAGCTATTCCTTAGCCTTGGATGAGTCTCTGGATGGTGCAAACAGTTAAACACTCAACTACTAGCTGAAAGGTTGGTGGCTCACCCCCATCAACAGGTGCCTAGGAAAAAATGCCTGGCAATTAGTTTCTGAGAGCTCACAGCCTTGAAATCCATATGGAGCACCGTTCCACTCTGCACACATGAGTTGAAATAGACTCAACAGCCACTGATTGAGTTTTGGATTTAGGCTTGGATTGGGTAGATATTATAAGGAAATGAAAAATAATAATCACATAGTTAATTGACAGCTCACACAATTAGGTACCACAACAGTCTATAAAATTAAAGTATGACAAAGGAGAATTTTTGTACATGCTAATCAAGAATCTACTTTAACAATTCATAGGAAGAATGATATATTTAAAGGTTTAGCCCCTAAGGCAAATATTGTACTGCTTTTTTAAAGTTCACCTTGCTATAATTCTCATCATTACTTTGCTTTGTATTTTACTACGGATTTCCTGAGTATTTAAATAGTTGCAACTTACCCAGAGAAAGGTAGAATCAGCAAGATAATTAGAAAATTATAGCATTACTGTTGTACAGTAACAAAAGGAGAGTATTGTGACAGCAAATACAAATTTAAAATAAGAGGAAATATTCATTCTTTCTGGTAAGAAATGAGATACCGCCCCACCTCCTTTTACTTAAAGCATTTACTTTAGAAAACAAGTATTTGTCAATTATTTCTCTGCCTCTTTGAGATGACTGTAAATCTTTTAAAGGCTAAATAAGCTTCTTGACAATTTTACAAGCCAGGAATTTTTTCTCAAGGACCTGGGAGCATCCTATTGAAATGTTAGACATCAAGGAAGGTGATGTCGTATCTCTCAGTATATCTGAGTGCCCAACTTTGGCTCCTGGCCCCAAGGTGCAAAAAGGACTTATTATGATAAAGCTATGAGGGCTACCTTAGTTGTTAGGTAAATTTAGACTGAACTAGGACTCCTAGTTCTAGTGGAGCTGTAGGCTCAGCATTCCACTGCAAACTGCAAGGTTAGCGGCTTCAAACCCACCAGCTGTGCTTTGGAAATCCTATACAAGGTAGCTATGAGTCGGATCCAACTCAATGGCACCTAACAACATTTGTAACAAGGAGTTTCAGAGTGGTGCCAATAGTTAATGCTCTTGGCTTGTTGTTGTTGTTGTTGTCAGGTGCCACCGAGTAGGAACCGACTCATAGCGACGCCATGCACAGCAGAACGAAACAATGTTCGATCCTGGGCCAACCTCACTACCGCTGCCACACTTGAGTCCATCAATGATGCCACCTAGCTGATCCATCTCGTTGGGGGTCTTCCTCTTTTTCTCTGACCCTCCACCCTACCCAGCATGATATCCTTCTCCAACGACTGTTTCCTCCGGACAATATGTCCAAAGTAGGAGAGACGAAGCTTAGCCATCCTGGCCTCCAAGGAGCACTCTGGCTGCACTTCTTCCAAAACAGATCTATTGGTTCTTTTGGCAGTCCATGGCACTTTCAGTATTCTCCTCCAACACCACAACTCAAAGGCATCAATTCTTCTACGATCCTCCTTATTCACTGTCCAGCTTTCGCATCCATATGAGGCTAATGAAAACACAATGGCCTGGGTCAGGCGAACCCTAGTCCTCAAGCTGACATCTCTGCTCTTCAACACTTTAAAAAGTTCCTGTGCAGCAGATTTGCCCAGTGCAATACGTCGTCTGATCTCTTGACTGCTACTTCCGTGAGTGTTGATAGTTGATCCAAGAAGAATGAAGTCCTTGACAACTTCAATCTTTTCTCCATTGATAAGAATGTTGTTTATTGGTCCAGTGGTGAGGATTTTTGTTTTCTTGACATTGAGATGTAATCCATATCGAAGGCTGTGCTCTTTAATCTTCATAAGTAAATGTTTCAAGTCCTCTTCACTTTCAGTTACAGCTCTTGGCTAGTAACTGAAAAACTGGAGGTTTGAGGCCACCCAGAGGCACCTTGGAAGAAAAGCCTGGTGATCCACTTCCTAAACATCAGGCATTGAAACCCCTATAGAGCACAGCTCTACTCTAACTTACATGCGTTAGCTAACCTAAAGTCAGAATTGACTAGAAGGCACCTGATTTTTATGAATGGCATTGGTCCTATCAATTCCTTTCACTTGAGAAATAGCTATCATGTATCATGACAACGTGTATGTAATGGGTTATATCCGCTTGTTGTTGTTGTTAGGTGCCATCCAGTCGGCACTGACTCATAGTGACCCTAAGCATAACAGAACGAAACACTGCCCAGTCCTAGGCTAACCTCACAATTGTTGCTACGTTTGAACCTATTGCTGCTGCCACTGTGCCAATCCCTCTTGTTAGGGATCTTCCTCTTTTTCTCTGACCCTCCACTTTCCCAAACATGATAGCCTTCTCCCGTGACTGGTCCCTCCTGATAATATGTCTAAAATATGAGAGACGAAGTCTGGCCATGTGGCTTCCAAGGAGCACTCTGGCTATGTATCTTCCAATCTGTATATTGTTCTTTTGGCAGTTCATGGTACTTCTGTGAGAAACGTTGTCGATACCCCGGATACTGTCTCAGTTCCTCTTGGTTATGAGGTCACCGATGAGTTATCACAAGTGCTTACCAACAAATGCTCAAGAAATCCAAGTTGTACTTATTTTAGCGAGAGTGGGGTGCTCTTTCTACTATTTTGCAGAATCGGGCGCCCACCGCAGTAGACACAGGCAGACGAGAGGCATGGCCGGCTTGCAGTTTTATTCCTCTGTCATGAGAAAGCCCCTCCCCAGCTCCTCTGTGTGGCACTGTGGGTTAATGCGCCAGACTGCAAAGCTGTTTAAACTGCAAGGTTGGCAGTTCAAGCTCACCAGCTGCTCCTCGGAAACCCTAGACAGAGTCGCTATGGGTCGGAATCTACTCAACAGCACTTAACAATAACAATGGTTTTAATGCAGCAGACTGCAAAGCCATTTGAACTGTAAGGTTGGCGGTTCAAGCTCACCAGCTGCTTCTCAGAACCCCTATGCAGAGTCCTAAGGGTCAGAAATGATGGCACTTAACAACAACAATGGAGTTTACAATCTATCCCCAACACAGCCTACTAGTCCTTGCTGGTAGCATTTTCATTTAAAGTTAGTTTCCCTCCTCCCCATGAACTTCCCCTATTTCCTTTATGGCTGTATGCTTATTTTGAAATTTCTAGCTGATCAAACTAGCTCTTTTTGTGTCTTCTTTTAGTGATTGGGTCTCTCACATTGACCACTGTCTACTTTGTAATGCTACTTTGGGGCTGTTGTGGTGTTTCAACAGCTTCCAACTTCATCCCAGCAACAGTAAGGTATCTTCCAAAGATCAAATTCTCACTTAGTGTTTAGGAAATCAATGAACCAAGACACATCATATCCAATTTGCTAAAATTTAATTCCACATACATTCTTGAATATGCTAAACAAATCCACGTGGTTTGCCATAGTGGCTGCAACAGTGAACTAAAAAATGCCAGTGATCCACGAGGATGTAGAACCAGGCAGCATTTTGCTCTGTTGTTATATAGGGTCACCATGAGTTGGAGCCAACTTTATGACAGCTGTCTGTCTATCTGTCTATCTATCTATCTATCTATCTATCTATCTATCTATCTATCTATCTATATTTTAGTTTTACAGAATAAAAGTGTTGGGAATGTCTAGAGTTCATCTGCTTTCATTTTATTTATCTCTATTTCTTGAGCCCAACAATTTTATAGCTGAATAAAGTACCATGTTGTCTTTTTCTGGATCATAAAATAAAATGGAAGTTTCCCAATCTGTTTTACAAAACAGCGTGGCTTCTACTCGTAAACCTGGTACACAGCAATAAATGTGCAAGCAAAATGATTCATAAACTTATATTCTGGAGCTATTTGAGTCTTCTATGAAAAAGGGATGACATTTAGAAGTTAACAAAAAAGAGAGAAGCGTAAACATCTAGATATCACAAAACAGGAATACAGTCACTATGTTCCATTGACTGCTCTCCTCAAAGTGGAAAGTCTGCCTCAGACTTCACTACAGGTGGGAACTGCTGCTGGTCTTCACCCTGGACAGGGCACTGGCCCTGATAGTAGAGCTAGCCCTGGCTGTAACTCTGGCTTGGCCTCTCTCTTCCTCATTTCTCCATGCATCTCTGGTAGCGTAGTGGTTATGAATCCAGCTGCAAACCTGAAGGTCAGCAGTTCAAAAATATCAGCTGTTCTGAGGGAGAAAGATGAGGCTTTCTGTCCCCGTGAAGATGTACAGCCTCGGAAACCCTGTACAGAGTCGCTATGAGTTGGAACCCATTCCACAGCACATCACCACCACCACCACTTCATACTGGGGATAATTGGTATCATTGACCTTGACCAAAAACCGGAGGACTTTCTTCTCGCTGGGATCTTGAACCCCACAGGAATTCAGTTCTAGGAGAAAAGCGTACATGGAAAATCCTACATAGAGAAAACCCCATTGTGATAAATGCACGCAAGAAAAACGCACGGAGAAGCAATTGCAAATCCTAATCCTTACTCTATTTAGTACCTGGGTTTTTCAGTGTGGGCTTTTCATGTGCTTTTGTTTTGTTTTGTTTTGTTTTCTGTTTTCCACAGGTGCTACCTATCACTGAGCACTGTAACCAAGAAGAGGGCTCCAGCAGAGACCCTCTAACTAAGAAGGTGGCTTAGTTGGTGCAGTTACTTATGCTCAAATGTCAAGTGAAAGAGTCCATCATGAAGGCCGAAATAAATGCAAAGCCACTTTCTTGTGGTCACCTAGAAAGCCTCTAAACCTGTGAACCAGCCTTTGGCTTAAACTTCAGAAAGTCGATTCTCCCAAATCCCGCTATGCCCTGGTCAGCAAACTCCACATGTGACAAATGCTGGGAGTTCAAGTAGTGGCAGGAATTTGCTTAAGCTATGCAATGTCCTCAGATCGACCATAATGAAGGGTGACTAACCCACTGAGGAGAGCTGTAGATTCTTGAATATGATGTGGGTATAGGCTGGAAGGAAGTACTTCCTCTGTGGGGATCTCAGGAAGCTCATTACCAAAGATTTGGTGCAGGTAAAGTGCCTGGAGTACCGACAGGTACCTGAAAGTGATCCTTTCCACTACGAATTCCTGGGTATCCAGATCAAAAGCTCACATAAAAAAGTCTACACAGAAAAGTAACAAATACTAATTAAGGTTAAGGAGTCAGGATTAGGGTTAGCAATTGTCCCTGTGTGCATTTATCACAGTGGATTTTGTTGTTGTTTTTTTAAATGTGGCTTTTCCCAATGTTTGCTATTTTCCTAGACCCAGGGCCTGTAGCAATTTTCCAACAGGTGGCTGTTGGCACCTTTATTAGCTCTTGGTCTAAAACAGCTTCAGCATCATTGATGGTTTATAAGATCTTCCAAGGGACCTGGACAGTGCTATGTGTCCTCAACAGTGGGTAAAGTCTGAGAATACTCTTGAAAAAAGGACTCACTGGAAGGTGGGGGACTGATTAGAATATTATTCTGAAAGATGCAGTAATTTCAAATAAAATGTGGAGCTATAAAAAGGCAGTGGGATATGATAACGCTATGCACACATTGAAGGTAGGAGCTCGGTAGCGTAGTGGTTATGAATTGGGCTGCAGACTGCAAAGTCAGCAGTTCGAAAGTACCAGTTGTTCCGTGGGAGAAAGATGAGGCTTTTCTGCTCCCGTAAAGATTTACAGCCTTGGAAACCCTGTACAGGGTTGCTATGAGTTGGAACCGACTCCACAGCACATAACCACCACCATCACCAACCTCAAGATCAGCAGTTCGAAACTACCAACTATTCATTCCATGGGAGAAAGATGAGACTTTCTGCTCCCATAAAGATTTATAGCCTCAGAAATCCTATACAGAGTCACTGAGTTGGACCCAACTCCACAGCACATAACCACCACCACTACGAAACACTGAAGGAGAGGCAAGGGATACTGTTTTAGTTATAATTGGTGGAAAATATAAAGTAGCCTCCATATATAAAAAGTAAAGAGAAAAAATATATATGTTATAGAGAAAATGTGTCATCTTTTTCTAAACAGTTAATGTTGTTGCTGCTGTTATGTGCCCTGGCGTTGGTTCTGACTCATAGTGACCCTGTACAGGGTTTTCGAGGCTATAAATCTTTATGGGAGCAGAAAGCCTCATCTTTCTCTCACGGAACAGCTGGTTGTTTTGAACTGCTGAACCTGAGGTTAGCAGCCGGACTCATAAGCACTATGCTACCAGATCTCCTAAGACATGCCTACACCCAGCCATTTATGTACAGAATTACTGAGGCAACTAGCTAGTATCCTCATTGCCGCTTCCTTCCACTGTTCATGTTTACTCCTGCTTACTTCAGCTTTCATCAGTCACCAACTCCATCCACTCTCATAACTCCAAACTCAATAGATGGTGTCTACTATACACAAGGAGTCCTGGGATGGCGCTGTGGGTTAATGTGCCAGACTGCAAAGCTGTTTGAACTGCAAAGTCAGCGGTTCAAGCTCACCAGCTGCTCCTCGAAAACCCTATACAGGGTCGCTATGGGTCAGAACCGACTCAACAGCACTTCACAACAACAACTATACACAAGGTAAAAACACCAATCTTTGTAGACATCAAAATGAGTACTTGGGTGGTATAAAGGTTTACACCTTCAGTTACTAACCAAAAAGTTTGAATCCACTGAAGTGACTCAGAAGAAAAGAACTCTACTTATAAAAGATTGCAATCACGCCCAATGAAGGAGGCTTCCTGTGGAGCCTCTGCATTGAATAAGACCATAGGTGGAATCCCGAACCCCATCCAGAATCTTCTGAGGTGGGAAATTTCCACTACAAAGGACAAGCAGACCATCCTGGAGTGGCTAGAAGAACAGAAGATACTTCTTGAAAGAAAGACCTACAGGAAAAATAGAAAACAATAATGGCAGTCTGACTGACTACTATAAGAACAAGCAAGTTGCTCGCCCAGGTGACATCAAGGCAAGTCCCCTCAGGGCAAACCCCCTTCCAAGACTATGACTCAATGGGCACATACGAGCAGACATGCGCTCTGACTGGTGACCACGTTGGTCACCGATAAGGGGACGTGGGGGAAAAGCAGCAATGAAGCTGCGAGCTAAACCCTACCACGCTCAATAGACGCCTGTGACCCCGGATGGAGACCTGGTTGGCCAGCAGTATGGCAAGACCTGGAGACTCTTGGGTCCAGAGTCAGTGACATAGCCACAGAGGACTAGAGTAGAGAGTGAAACATCCAGCTGATAAGAAGAGAGGGCATATGCACAAGAACACCCATACTTGCAGATAATACCCACTTGACCTGGTTTCAATGGCTGGATGATCAGAACTCAACTAGAAGAAGAAAGAAGAGGAAAAAAATAATCTGATACAATTTGATGAACTTGACCTACACCTATGGATGCAGTAGCCCAAAAGAGGGAATAAACCTTTATAGCAAGGATCATCCCCGCCCCCCTCAATACACAGCGTAGACAGGGATGGGCAACTTGGACGTTGGCTACCGAAAATGGGGGAGCTACAAAGGCAAGAATTGACTGGCTTACAAGCTTTCAAGAGGGAGCCTAGATCCAAAGGGCACGTAGAGTCTCCACTGAATAGTATCCAATCTGTCTGGGCGGGGCTGATGAAAGGAGATGGGGATAGGACTTTCTTGGTACAATAGTGAATAATTGCTATCACGGCTGACTGTGAGGGTTGGAAATGTAAAGGTAGACATTTTGTAGCGAAAGGAGGGGAGTGGTTGACTTTGTAGTCTAGGAGCGGAGGTCCCTGGGACCATCAAGGGAGATGAGTGGAGTATGAGACCCTACCCAGAGAAGCAGTGACTCCAGAGATGGAGGCAGAGATGAAAAGATGGAGCAGCTAGGGGCTCTGGACCCAGAGAGGGAGAGGGGCTGCCGTCCTGCCCTGGGTATGCGGTCTCTCTCGTGGACTCTGACAATTACTCTGCCCTCAAATCCTTACTGTCTGCATTCCCTGGCACCTGGCCTTTCTGACCAAGTCCTTACTTATCTAAGTAAAGGGGGCATGTCTCAGAATGTAAAACATCTTAAGATGTCATTGCAAGACTATAACTTTGTATAGATAAGGGATTCATTAAATTCTCTACTCAACATAATATTTAAAAAAATAGAAGTATAAATGAAAATAATGAAGCAATGTAATTAATTCTGAAGCTTGACCAAAATTCAAAAACATAACCACAAACATAGTAAAGCTCTCCCAACAAAAACTACACAAACAAATCAAATCAAAACATCAAACCAAACCAGTTGTCCTTGAATCGATTCCAACTCATGGCAACCTCATATGTGCGGAGTAAAAGTGTTCCCTAGGGCTTTCAGAAGCAGAGCACCAGGCCTGTCTTCTGAGGTGTCCCTGAATGGATTCCTACCACCAACTAACTACACACTAGCTACAGAGAAAAGGTGAAGTCTGAGCACTTTAACACAACAACATTTGATTTCTCATGCATGTAAAATGTGCTGTGATTGGCAGAGGCTTTTTGCTTTCAGGTAAACTCAGTTATTTGGGCTGGTTCCATCATGCGGTTTCACCATACCGGGCCCTTCACATTTGCTACGGAATGGAAGGAAAAAGCATGAAAATGACATAACCAGCTGCCTTCGAGTTGATTCTAATTTATGGAGACCCCATGGTACTCCCCAAGGACTAGTATATTCTGTGCAAAATCATAAATCGGACTCTAATCACCAACCTGGTGTGGCACTGTAGGATAAGCACTCGAACGCAAGGTCAGTTTGAACCGAAAGGTCAGCTGTTCAAACTCACCAGCTGCTCCTTGGAAACCCTTTACAGGGTTGCTCTGAGTTGGAACCGACTCCATGGCACATGCCATTCAACAACAACAACAGCAGCAATCACCAGCCCATTTGGAGTATACTTTGGGAGTGTGGTAGAGATGTCTGCTGGGGGAAGGGTGGACAATCAAGTATCTGAACTTCACTGTCATGGGGCACTTAAAGGAATAGAGGGGTGAGACCTCCTTGGGACTTCTTCAGTGAATTGGAAGCTCCAAGTAAGTCAGGGGACGGTGGGTGATTCTGGGTTGTGTTTTCCACTTGGAGCAGGTGCAGCCTTCAAAGGAGTAGGCAGTGAAGAGTTGGTCAGGTTCCAGAAATTTTCTAGGCCAATATTAGGTTTTTAATGAATGGCAGTTATTACTATGAATTTTTTATTGTAGCTGATAGCACCTTCTCCTCTAGGGATTTTTTTTTTTTTTTTTGGTTTAAATTCAGAGAATATGCAGCTTTCTTGGGCTAATGCGTCAGACTGCAAAGCCGTTTGAACTGCAAGGTCAGTGGTTCAAGCTCACCAGCTGCTCCTTGGAAACCCTATACAAGAATTGACTAGACGTCACTTAACAATAACAAAGGAAACATCAAGTCATCCAATAAGACTGCCTAGCAGGTAAAACAATGTAAAGTTTCCTTAGATGACGCTATTTACTTTGGGTGTGAGGGTGTCTTCTCCAATTTGATGCAATTCAAAGTTTCTAAAATTTATTTTAATGAACTCCCTCCCTGCTGCCTTTCCTTGTAAACCACCCCTATTTTCACTCAATTCACCCTCACCAGAAATCTAGTTAGAGTTTGCCAAACTACAGTCAAGATAATATCATTAAAGTGTCCTTTTTACTGGAGTGGGCGCTGGCTCTCCCAGACCAGGGCCAAAGAGTATCAGCACAGTAGCTTCTGGGCATCTCACTTCAAGAAAGTTTCATCAGAAACTCCCTGGAGGTGACGTGCATAAAACTAGTTTGTGTTCTGGGTTCAAGTGCACTGGGATAAGAACACAGGCCACCTTCCAATCTTTCCTTGGTGAAGATTTTCCTCTGATTTATTGATGACCACAAAATCAATCTTTAAGAGCAGTTTTCTATTCCTAGGGTTTGACTTTCAACTCTTAGGCACAACATTCAGGGGTCTGCTCCCTGCTCACCATCCCCACAACCTCATCCAGTCCATCATTCAGTTTAACTTAAAACTATACCCCACTGAGTCCTGGTATAGAGTCATAGGATAAGTGCTCGACCTCAAGATCGATTTGAATTGCAAGATAGGGGGTTCAAACTCACCCACGGCTCTTTGGAAACCCTATACAGAGTCGCTATGAGTCAGAACCGAGTCTATGACACTTAACAACAACAATAAATGCCCCATTGAAGGTCTTGCAGTGTTCCAAAGCCTTACCCTCCCTTGACTCAGGGCATTTGTATTCTATTGCTTTCAAGTGGAGCGCTCCCTGACCACTAACCTCATTATTCCTTCTTTGTTCTCGTCCTTTAAGTCTTACAAAGCATTTTGCCACCTTCCCTATCGGATTGCTGCTCCTAGACTGTAGAATTCTTAGAGCTGGGGCTGGATGTTCTATAATCTAGTTGCCCATTTCTAGCCAGGCTACTTTCAAAAATCAGATGAGAAATGAACATGTGAAGAATGAATGAACCAGTGACCATGAGTTCTAGTTCAAAACGTTTATTTCTCCCACATTCTTGAAGATGTTAATAGGCAAACCCAGATATATATTTTTTATTTTTCCTAAACAACAGACTAGAATGGATATGGAAAATAAAAAACTGACCATCATTTGCCTTTTTTCTCTATTTCTTGACCTCAACAATTTTACTGCTGATTTATTTCCCATTTCCAATGAAGTGCCGGTTCTGATGCCATGTTCTCTTGCTATGGATCACTAAATACAAAACTTACTCTTAAACAGAAATTAATGTGTAAGCAAAGTCATTCATAAACCTACATTCTGAAGCTTTTAAAATCTGTTATTAAAAGGAACTACATGTGAAGTATAATGAGAGAAAGAAAAAGGAGAGGGGAAGGGAGGGAAGAGGGGAGAAGGAACTCAAAGTCACCCGCATACAACAGGAACCCACAGGTGACAGACGCTGTGTTCCCTGTGCCCCATCCTGGCCGTCTACTACTTAGATGTTGACTTGCCTTTTTCTTTTTTGTTCATAAAGAAAAGAATCTGCCTTAGCCTTCAATCATTGAAATCTAACCTTAAAAAGAAAGATAAAACTTCAAGCTACTCATATAGAACAGATACATATGTAATTTTCTCCAACTCTAACCTAGCCCTCCACTATTAGAATGTTGACAGCCCTTTTTAATGAAAAATTAAAGGATCTTCTTTATATTTCACTTGGGGCAGGAGGAACTGCCGGATGTGGCGCTGGAGTGGGCTCTGGCCATGGCACTATTGCGAGCCCTGGCTGCGATTCTGGCTTGAATTCTTTCTTCATCATCTTTCAAAGCCTCTTCATACCAGGCTGGGAAGGCACTGGGCACGGTTTCGTGGACCTTAGCCAAAAACTCCAGGACCTTCATCTTGCTGGTTTCAACATGGGCTCTGGGCCCCCACAGGAACTCATAGCGTGGAGGCTCACTGTTGGGCACCTGGCGATACTCCAGATACTTCAGCCTCACCAAATCTTGGGTTATGACTTTCCTGGGCTCGCCATAGATGAAGTGTTTCTTGTCAGCATATACCCCCATCATATTCAGCACTTCCCAGACATCCTCCTCAGGGGCACAGTTGCCCTTCATGAAGATCACACTCAGCACAATCATCAGGATGCCAGTCTTGGGTATGCATTCATCGATAATGGACTCATCCACGCTGAAATCCAGTTTGCTGACAAAGGTATAGCAGTGCCGGATGGGATCGACTTCTTTCAAGTCAACACCAAAGGCCAGCTCCATGTGCTCAGAGGCTCTCTTGAGGATCTCAGGAAAATGATTTTTGTACTGCTTGATTACAGACTTCAGCATGTCTGCCTTTGTAACCAGCTCTTTCTTTTGATACTTCTGCAGCAAGAACTGCACCAACAATACCACCTTATTGTTTAAAGGATCTTTGTATGACCTCTCAGTGGCCTCCGAGGTGCTGGGACTCTCATCATCATGGCTGTTGGTACCTTCATCTGAATCTGCGCAGGAAGCAGCAGCAGCTCTCTGAGGAGACTCTGAAGTCCTGTGCTTCCCAGCACTAGGCAAATTCTGGGATTTTTCTTCTGAAGATGGAGAGGAAGATAATCGGTTTTCTTCCTCTGCTGCAGTAGTCTGATCACCTTCCAGCCCTCGGGTCTGACGACGTTTCTCACGGGCTCGGAGCTTACTCTTCTGACCTCGAGGCATGATTTCTTATCAAGGATAGCAGGCAATTGGGTTGATGATGAGGTCACCCTAGAAGGAGGAGAATGACATGGTGTGTGGAGCCTCAGTAGGGAGATTCTTTCCTGGCTCTAAGAAAGGCTAATTTAGTGGGTTACCTTGAGGGTGCTGCTGTAGGAACCCATGAGGTAGGGGTGGGTCAGGACTCTGTGAGGGCTTTTCTGTTCTTTGAATTCTACCTCAGAATACGCGCCTTGACTCCTGACCAGTCTTGGGACTCATCTCTCTGCTGATCTGAGACTGCCTGCTTCAGACAAAAGCTTCAATCATACAACCTCCCAAAGCAAAGTCAGGGGGCGTTGTGCCTAACAATCATGTCTCTGCCCCCTCCCACTCCTTGGAGGTGATAATGCTGGTGGAGCATTGTGGGACTCTATTGGGCTGTTAAGTGCCGTGGAGTCAGTTCCAACTCATAGCCACCCTGTATAGGGTTTCTGAGGAGCGGTTAGTGGGATTGAACCACCAACCTTGTGGTTCCTTGTCTAATGCTTATGCTACATTGCCGTACCAGGATTCCAGTGAAGGAAGTAGGTCCTCCCAGTTATAACTCTAGATACAAACCTTGACACATGCTCAGTCTCTGGGCTTGTACAGACCTTAAATCCCAGCTCTTAAAACAAAACATCACTCTGCACAGCCTCCAGAAAGAAGTCAGTGCACCGCAGGCCACTTCCTGTTCCCTGTGTCTAGGGGCTAGTAGGGGATCTCATCAGGAGTGGGCCTCTGTGATACTCCGTAAGTTCTGGCAAGGGAGGGGAGAGTTCTGCAGAATTTACATTGTTGTTGTTATGTGCCATCGAGTTGGTTCCGACCCCATAGTGACCCTGTATAGGGTTTCCAAGGAGCAGCTGTTGAGCTTGAACCGCCAACCTTGCAGTTCAAATGGCTTTGCAGTCTGGCGCATTAACCCACAGCACCACACCAGGACTCCACATAGGAGCATTTTATTGGTGTCCCAGAGGCCCTGCTGAACAGAATTGTTGTTGTTATGTGCCGTGGAGCCGGTTCCGACTCATAGCGATCCTGTATAGGGTTTCAGAGGCTGTAAATCTTTACAGGAGCAGAAAGCCTCATCTTTCTCCCACGGAACAGCTAGTAGTTTCGAACTGCTGACCTTGCGGTTCGCAGCCTGATTCGTAACCACTACACAAGCAAGTCCTTGATTTACTCAAAAATGAAGTCAAGGGGAGCTTGAGCCAAGCAGCCATGTCTGGGGCTGAGCTCTGAGGAGGCAGAACTCTATGGCAGCAAGCTCGAAGGGGTGGGGTTTCATGAGCCCTTCTTTTCCTGGTGAATGGAACCTAGTCCTCACTCAGCATCTTAGATTGACTAATGCTAGGGGCCGGGCCATCCACTACAGGTAAGGCACTAAACTTGTATACAATTGTAAGTGACTCAGGTCGCCATGAGTGGGAATTGACTTGAAGGCAGTGGGTTTGATTTGGATGTCTTTACAAGATTCTCTTCTCCATTCATTACCATTACATATAGTGGGGCAACAGTAGAGAGGTTGGCCCAGGATCAGGAAGTGTTTCGTTCTGCTGTGCATAGGATGGTTATGAGTCGGTACCGACTCGATGGCACCTAACAAGAACAATAGCTCTATTTGGAGTCCTGGTGTGGCACTGTGGGATAAGCACTAGACTGTTAACCACAAAGTCGACAGTCAAACCCAGCAGCTGCTCCATGGAAAAACCCTATACAGTGTGGCTATGAGTTGGCACCTATTCAATGGTATTTAGCAACAACAATGTCGCTCTCTTTGGATCTTCTTTGAATTAACTGTATCAGCAAATTTTTATGTTGTTGTTAAGTGTTGTCGATTCCTACTTGTAGGGTTTCTGAGGGTGTAAATCTGTAGGAGCAGAAAATCACACCTTTCCCCTGAGGAGCGACTGGTGGGTTCGAACCACCGACCTTGTGATTCACTGTTCAGTATTTATCCTCCAGAGACACGAAAGGTCATGTCTACTTTTTTTTTTCCTTGTCTAACAAAATTTATTAATTCTTCTGTTTCACAAATAACAACTTGAGAATCATTTAATTTGAAATGCAGTCATATAAGAAACAGTTCTATATGATATTAAATTTTCTTGTAAGTAGTTACTAGATATTTTCTTACTGTTAATAGTTTTTCTTTTTTAAAAGAAACCATATTTGTATTTAAGTGCCGATGTTAATTGTTAAGTGCTGTCCAGTGGATTCTGACTCATAACAACCCTGTATAGGGTTCCAGAGGAGCAGGTGGCTTAAACTGCTGACCGTGTGGTTTGCAGTCCAGTGCTGATCCTATAGTACCACACCACAAGTCCAGAGAAAAAGAGGGAGACCCCCCCCAATGAGATGGATCGACACAGTGACAGTAACAATGGGCTCAAGTGTAGTAGCTATTGTGAGGTTAGCACAGGATCAAGTGGTGTTTCATTCTGTTGTACATCAGGTCGTTATGCATTGGAACCAACGCGATGGCACCTAACAACAACAATCATGTCTACTTTTGTTCGTTTTCTGATTGTTTTCTTTTCAGCATATTTTGGATGCTGCTGTTTTGTTGAATAGTTTATTTTCCGTTTTCTGTTCTAAGTTACTGTATTTATTTTGTGTGGCCAAACTCCTGATTTTGCTATAGCAATCTTCCACAGCAGCTTTTTGAGGTGGCGCTGTGGGTTAATGCGCCAGACTGCAAAGCCGTTTGAACTACAAGGACGGTGATTCAAGCTCACCATTCACTCCTTGGAAACCCTACACAGGGTCGCTATGGGTCAGAACCAACTCGATCGCACTTAACAACAACAACAACATACTCATATGATTATTTTTTGAGCTGATTCCTTAAGATTTCCAGATTAGCCAGTCTTATTATCTCTTTCTTTTCATTATTCATACTTCTGACTGATTTTGTTATTCTGCTGTGTGGCTGCTTACTGACCATGCAGTCCAGATAAGATGTGAACAGTGCAGTTGGTACTATGCCTGTCTATTTGGTTCAGGACTTTATTCAGAATGCTTCTAATATTTCATATTTAAGCATGTTTGTTGTAGATTTTAAAATGGAAAGTCCTTTCTAATGTAAGTTTGGTAAAAGTTATTATGTACTAGGAACTGGTGTTGAATTTTTATGAAAGGCTTTTTCTTTACTTTTGCCTGTGATTAAAGTCTTGCCCCTATCTGTTTATAGAGTAAATCCCAATTCACATTAAAAAAAATCAAGTGATACACCCTTTGTACTCTTTTTGCTGTTGCTAAATCCTATCAAATCAGTTCCAACTCATCGTGACCCAGTATAGGGTTTCTGAGGAGCAGCTGGTGAGTTTGAACCACAGACCTTATAGTTCCAGCAGACTCTGTGGTCCTGTGCTTATCCTACAGTGCCATACCTATGGATTTATTTAGGGTATTTGCCTCTATGTGAATGAGCTTGGCTGAAGCATTCCTTTATTTGGGGCACCACAATCTGATCTTTGGGACAAGGAGACCTAGTCTGCAAAAGTGATTGAGCCATTTCCCATAGTTATGTAAGATGGTAGCTAAGAGTCAGAATCAAGTTCATGGCACACAAGTTTTCTCCTAACCATTTGATGTAATGGGTCTACAAACCTGGCTTGGTCCTGGAATATTTTGAGGAGGCCTTAGACTTGGACTAAGGAACCCTGGTGGTGTAGTGGGTTAAGTGTTGTGCTGCTTATGCAAAGTCTGAGGTTCAAACCTACCAGCCAATCTTTGGCAAAAAGATGACTTTATTTGAGCTTGTAAAGATTCAGTCTCAGAAACCCTAAGGAGCAATTCTACTTTGTCCTGTATGTTTTCTGGGAGTTGGAATTGACTCATTGGCCAGAGGTTTGGTTAGGACTATAGTTTCAATTTGTATTGTTCAACTCTAGTTTTCTATTTCTTCATGGACCCATTTAGTCATATTTTGCTAAAAAATACACTATTTCAATTGAGTTTCCAAATTTAAGTACCTGACACTAACAATAAAAGTACGTTATTACAACTGGCTTTACTAGCTTTCAAGAAGGAACCTAGATCCAGAGGGTGTGGAGAAAGGTAGAATCTCCACTGAGTAGTATCCAATCTGTCTAGGTGGGGCTGATGAAATGAAATGCAGATGGGTCTCTTGTGATAC
>NW_006408536.1:6285994-6297764 GCF_000296735.1 Chrysochloris asiatica
ATAGGATGAATGTAAAAGTAATGTTCTCCCATGTAAACTATCACATAATTCACAATAAAACATTTTTTAAAAAGTACATCATTACAGAAATTCACAAGCTTATACAGCAGTACAGAGAAAAGAAAAATGAACCAAATAGATTTGACTGTCAACACCAACAATCCTCAGTAATTATGGGTGTCGCTTGATCAGATTAAGTTTGATTTATTTGTTTGTCTATTGGCAAGAGCATTTTAGGCATGATCCTGTGTACCACTATTGCATCAGAAAAGTCAAAATGCCTGCAGTGGTTAAATGCTTGGCTCCTCACTGAAAGGTCAGTGGTTGGAACTCACCAGCTGCTCCTTGAAAGCCCTATGGGCTAGTTCTACTCTGTCCTACTAGGTCATTGTGAGCAATGGGCGGAGATAAAGTATGCCAGTTGAGCTTTATCTCTTAAAAATTCTTTAGTGTGTATGGAAAATGGTATATATGCGGATACGATCTGTATACATGTTGTCATTAAGTGCCATCGAGTTAGTTGTGACTCATAGCGATCCTTTATAAGGTTTCCAAGAAGAGACTGGTGGGTTTGAACTATCGATCTTGCAGTTGTCAGGCCTAGTGCTTATCCTATAGCACCATACCAAGACTCCTATAGAAGGAGCTCTGGTAGTGTAGTGGTTACAAATCGGGCTGCGAACCTTAAGGTCAGCAGTTCGAAACTACCAGCTGCTCCGCGCGAGAAAGATGAGGCATTCTGCTCCCGTAAAGATTTACAACCTTGGAAACCCGATACAGGGTCGCTATGGGTCAGAACCGACTCGACGGTACTTAACAACATACATATGTAGACATGAAAAATAAACCGTAGCACTCTTTCCTTTAGGCCCACAAATCTAAGACTATTGTGTTGCTGTTGTTTGTTAGGAATTGTCAAGTCAGTTCTGACTCATAGTGACCCTGTATAAGGTTTCTGAGGAGCAGCTAGAGGGTTTGAACTGAGGACCTTGTGGTTTGCAGTCCAGTGCTGAGCCTATAGCTGTTGTAATGGACTTTATGTCAAGATCCCATTAATGTGGGAAATGTAAAATATCTGATTTGTTTGAATCTATAGTAATATGTTGTCCCATTGTCTTAAAAAATTCTCTAGTTTCACTTTCAATATATTAAACATTTAGATTTTTGATTGGGTATTTACTTCTTGAGCTGGCATGTTTTGGGACATGTTTCTAGGTTAAAAAGCCTAGAAATGTTGTAGAGCAAAGGCAGTCAAATTGTAAGGAAACTTAGTATATAAGCCTAGACTCATCATCATTCAACTATAAGCACCTGATTTAGTCTTTTTGTCTATCATCACCCACTACCCCTGTTCAACTCTTGTCTTATCCAACCTTTTCAATCAGGATAAGGCATCGGGAGTGATCTGGGCCCCCCAACAACTTTTATCTTTCAGCAGCTGAAGATCTTCCCTCTTTTGCCCTGATTCTGCTGTAGTCAATTTGAATAATTATCGATGCCTAAACCTGCTGCTTCTAAAAATGGTAGCATAGTTATGAGTCGGCCTGCTAACCTTGGTCAACAGTTTCAAACTACCAGCCGTTCTGCAGAAGAAAGATGAGGCTTTTCTGTTCCCGTAAAGATTTACAGCTTTGAAAACCATATTCAAGGTTGCTATGAGTTGGAACCGACGCCACGGCACACCATCACCACCACTACCACCGATGCTTAAACCTGCTGCTTCCAAAACTATATCAGCCATTTCAGTGACCACATTGCCAATGAAAGACTGAGATTCTCATTGCCTTTTTCTTCCTCCCTGTACCTCATTCTTTAAGACATAGGATTTAGCCAAGATCAATGAGATTAAAGAGAAACCGGGCGTATTTGCACTCAAAGTCATTTTTGCCGTATCGATACACTGTCTTCAGTGGAACCAATACCTATGGCACCATACTGGGACAAAATAGTCAGAAGTCAATCTTCCAGATCCAGAGAACCATATTTTTTGAACACATAACTTTGCCACTTTCCAAACAACAAAAATAACAGAGTAGTTGTTGTTGCTAAGTGTTGTTGAGTCAGTTTCGACTCATAACGAATCTGTATAGTGTTTCCTAGGAGCGACTGGTGAGTTTGAATGGCTGACCTTGCAGTTCAAACCAACCTTTTGGTCCAGTGCATTATCCCACAGTGCTAATACCCCCTAGTATAAGGAAGACAAGGAAGAATCAAGGAGTTCATCTTATTGAGTCAGGGAAGCATGGTGAGTGAGTCACTATGGTGCAGTGAGCAAAGAACAAAGTTTATCAAATTTGAAATAAAGAGAATCTGACCCTACATTTGCATGATCGTCTGCTTTCCTAGACTGTTTTGTAGCTCTAAGGTGCTACTTAGTATGGAAGGGAACCAAAAGGCAACCCCACTTCATTCTTTCAAATATTTGTCTGCTAATCCTGGTGTGGCACTGTGAGCTAATGCACCAGACTGCAAAGTCATTTGAACTGCAAGGTCAGTGGTTCAAGCTCACCAGCTGCTCCTTGGAAACACTATACAGGGTCGCTATGGGTTGGAATAGACTCGACGGCACTTAACTACAACAACAATGTGCCATGTAAGATGGAGAAATGTGGATAGACTAAAAAGTTATCTTTTTAGATAACTGTATGCAGGATTTGTGTGCTAGATTAGGAGCCCCTGGGTGGTGCAAGTAGTTAAGCATTCGGCTGCTAATTATAAAATTAGTGGTACAAACCCACCCACAGGCTCCTCAGAAGAAATTCCTGGCTATTTGCACCCCAAAGGTTAAAGCCATTGAAATCCCAATGGAGTGCCGCTCTGCTCTGCAATGCATGGAGTAATTATGAGTTGAAATCAACTCAATGACAACTGTTGTTGTTGCTGTTATGTGCCATTGAGTTGGTTCTGACCCATGGTGACCCTGTATAGGATTTCCAAGGAGCAGGTGGTGAACTTGAACCACCGACTTTATGGTTCAAGCTGACTTTGCAGTCCAGCGCATTAACCCACAGTGCCACACCAGGACTCCAAAGTTAATGAGGATGAAATAATGGAATGCATGTGTGCATTTGGGACAGTGAGTAGCAGTTTTCACAAATATCTTTTCCCACTGCTTTTATTACAGCTGATGGGTTTGAACTGCCGAACCTATTTATGGTTCACAGTCCAGTGCTTATCTTACAGTGCCACACCAGGAGTCCCCAACGACAACTAGTACGGGCGTATGTGCTGCTATGGATATGGGTGCTGTGAGAGATGGCAGTGTTAAAGCTGCCTGTTTTATCCCTGGCATATACAACTGAATTCACAGTTGCATTGGCTATTGAGGTTGGGAAATCTGCAAATGGACAATTTGCTGAGAGCCCCTTAGCCAATTCCTACTCATAACAACTCTACTTAGGGTTTTTAAGGCTGTGAATCTTTATGGGAGCAGAAAATCTTATCTTTGTTTCGAGATGGGGGGCTGGTGGGTTTGAACTGCCAACCTCGTGGTTAGCAGTCCAGTACTTATCATACAGCACCACCAGGGCTCCTTTTGTGTGTGTGTGTGAATTGAGTGATAGTTTACATGAGAGAGCATCATCTTTACAGTCGTTTCACTGCAATGATTACAATCCACAGCATTTGCTTCCAATCCACCAGGGCTCCTTTTGCTGAGAGCTTTAGTTGTTGTCGTTAAGTGCCCTCGAGGCAGTTCCAACTCATAGCGACCCTGTATAGAGTTTCCGAGGAGCGCCTGGTTGAACCACCAAACTTACAGTTCAAACTGACCTTCCAGTCTAGTGCTTTATCCTACAGTGCTACAATTGTTGTTGTTAGGTGCCATCAAGTCAGTACTGACTCACAGTGACCCTATGCACAACAGAACGAATCACTGTCCGGTCCTGCGCCAACCTCACATTTGTTGCTACGTTTGAGCCCATTGCTGTGCCAATTCACATCCTTGGGGTTCTCTTTTTCTCCAGCCCTCCACTTTATCAAGCATGATGTCCTCCTCCAGGGACTGGTCCCTTCTGATAATACAACAGCGCCACATAGGGGTGATAAATTGTCCCTTGGTGGCGCAAGCAGCTTGGGTGCTAACTAAGTTGGCAATTTAAACCCACAAAGCAGCGCTTTGAAAGAAAGGCCTGGTGATTTGCTCCCATCAAGAGTCTAGCTGAGCAAACTTTATGGAAGCGTTCTAGTCTGTCACATGTGAGGTTCCCAGGAGTCAGAATTGACTGGACAGAAACCGATTTGGTTTTTGGTTTGTGGGTGATAAGAATAGACTTAATTTGGAGATTGCTTGTAAGTTCAGTTTTTAAAAAGGTTGAGAAATATTCAGGACAAAAGTTCAGGTAAGCAGAAATGTATGCGGAAATGGAGAAGAGACTTGGACTGGAGATACACATGCAGGAGTCCTGAGCAGGCAATGGAGAATGGAAGTGGCAGACATGCATGGGTGCAGCGTGAGATAAAAAGATGAAGGCTAGCCAACATGTAAAGGGGGAGCGGAAGGAAATTCACCAGAAATCTTAGCATGCAGAGAAAAATATTTAATCACCTTTAATTTTACTGCACATACTTAACAAATTATTAACATTTTGGTGTATTAACTTGCCATCAATGTGAATAACCATTTTTACTTTTAATTAGCAGAGATAGTAAGTGCTCCATCAGTATTCAAGAGGAAATTAATCCATTCAGGATATTGTTAAATTTCATGCATAATAATGGAAGGAATAAATAACCACGTTCAGTGAAGAGTTAAACCTATATAATCAGTACCTCTAGCAACTGCATCTCGAGAATCGGGCAAAATGCAACTACACATGTGGCATTTTATACTGTATTTGTTTGAAGAAAAATTCATGATCACTATTTGAAAAATGGCACAAGGCATATGTTCTGTTGATGGACAAATGTTCTGTTGCTATGTGAAGGACAACACATTAAATGCACATTAAGATGGCAAAGTAGAATAACTCATTATCTGCTGTTCCTGGATTGAGTCATTTGTGTCCCTATTAAAACGAATATTAACTGGTTCATTCTAATTTGATTTCAAATTGACCAACTTTTAAAAATGTCAATGTCTACAAGCATATGAAATGTTTGATTTCAATGCCTCTGGGGGGGAAAAAAAAAAGAATTGTGTGCATTATGCTTATATGTACGTGGAACATTGGTAGCAAATATTATTGTGATTAATGAATATTCTTGACATTTACAATGGAAAGGTCTTGTTCCACTCTCAGTAATACACAGTTTATCGGGCCTGTGGCAATTTTATTATGTGTCATGCAAGACACCAGCTGAGCCTTGGTATAAATGTGATGTTCAAAAGTTTATTTTCTCAGAATGAATCAACAAGCTTCGAAGCAATTAACTTCTTCATTGTTTTGTTACAGTCATGCTTTTACAGAATTTAATAAACCTTAAGATCATTAATTTCAGGTTCCATTAGGTTTATATTTAATGTTAATTGTGATAACTACTGAGGCGTATGTATCAGCATTGTCATGTTAGGCAAGGTGTTTATAAAGGATCTTGGGTTTTTAAGGCAAATTAGGTATTTCTTATTAGACTTTGGGTTTGATCTAAGTTTTTACATACAGTTTATTTTTCTTATTAATGGAAATTTTTTTGCTGTATTCCATTGCTGTTATTTGACATTTTAAAAGTCACATGTGAATCTAACTAAACAATAAGACATTTTTGAAATACTCCTGGCAGTGCAGTGTAACATGCTTTGTTGTTGTTGTTGTTGTTGTTAGGTGCCATCAAGTCGGTACCGACCCATAGTGGCCTTATGCACAGCAGAATAAAACACTGCCCAATCCTGGACCAACCTCACCACTGTTGCCACGCTTGATGCATAGATAATAAAATATAGAGAAAGGAATCCTGGTGTGGCGCTGGAGGATAAGCACTGGACTGCTAACCACTAGGCAGACAGTTCAAACCCACTAACCCCTCTTTGGAAACCCTATACAGGTTTGCTATGAGTTGTAACCAACTGGAGGCACTTAACAACAGAAAATATAATGCAGAGGTATTAGGTGAAAATAGCAAAGAAGGTTTTAACTAGTCTCTCACTTTTATTATTCTACCACAGAAAATCATACACTATTTGAGGGAAAAACAGTTTTGTTTTCTTTCCCGTGTTTTTACACTGATGACTGAGTGAATGACCATAAGAGAATACCAAGAAAGAAACTTCAAACAAAAACATCACAGAGATAAAAAAAAAATAATAATAAAGTAAAACAAAACAAACAACTCATTCACATATCTTATGAAATATTTACAACCCTGATGAAAAAATAATCCTTCAAAATAATAATTGGTTCATTGACAAGATTAATTCTTGACCATTTGGATTGTTGTGTAGTGATAAACTCACTTTGAAGCGTATCTATTATCTGTGCTAGAATGTTGTTGTTAAGTAGCATCCAGTCTATTCTGGCTCATAGCAACCCCTGCATAGGGTTTCCGATGAGCGGCTCTTGGGTTTGAACTGCTGAACTTGTAGTTTGCAGTCCACTGCTGCACCACACCAGGAGTCCAAATAGAAGTTAAGAAGAAGAAGAAAAAAAAAAGTTTTCCCATATCAAACATCTTTCATAGTCCTGTGAAGAGAAACTCCTTTTTCACTTAGTGGAAGAATCTGTAAATGATGTATTACTGAAATAGCAAAAGTCAGACTGTTCTGTAAGGATAAGATTTACTATGTCAGAAAATAATCTTTAAATCAAGGAGATTTTTAAAATGATTTACACTACTCTATTGTGTTCAGACACATCATTTGATCGTTTCAATGCTTAGGAGTGTGAGTATTGTTCTCATTTCATGGATGAGGAAGGAAACTGAGGCATAGAGAAGCTAAATGACTTGAAGGTCAGACAGTTAATAAGAGTACATTTCACAGAGAATAGAGGCAAATCTTTGAATATGAGAGAAAACTTGTCTGCAGCCACTGGCAGATAGCAGAGACTTGTCTGAACATGTTTGGTTTGGAATAAACTCATTCAGGTATGCTGGAACTCCTTTAGCAATACTTTTTGACTTACCCTCATATTTTTGAATGTCAGATAAACATCCAGGAGAACTAAAATTTATGTGTATTTTAACACAAATTCTTAGTAATTTTACATAAATAATATTAATAAAGAACAGTAATTTCATGTAACCCCACATTGTAATAGTTTAACAATTCTAGTAATGAATCTAGTGAACCTAACCTGGATAGATATGAAGGAGCAAATTTTGCCAGGGAAGAGTTTTTAAATACCTGTATAGTTCTTTGGAACCGTTAGCTAGTGCCACAGTCATGCTGTACAAAAGCCACCTCCAAATACATATACACAGCAAATATGTATGTCTTTCTCATGCTTCTACTGGTGCTTGGTGATCTTGGTTGAGCTTGTTTGATGCAGAGAATGAAAGACACATATAGCGGTATAGCTAGGGTCCAAGTCTGCTATATGTGTCTTTCATCCTCTTTGCACCAAAAGCTACCTGTGACATCTTTGCAATATAAAACGTGCAGGAGAACAAGCTCAACCACACAAGCCCATTTCAAGTCTCAGTTTATGTCAAATTGACTAACATCCCATTGGCCAAAGTAAGTCACATAATCAAACCCCACATCAGGAATCATGAATGAATAGCCTTCTTATGTAGACGGGGCAGAGTGTAGGTGGTAGAGAGTGAGTATTTGCTTAGTAAAAATATTATATACCATATATAACTGCTGCTGACCCATGACCTGACCCAAGCCATGGTATTTTCAACTGCTTCATGTGCATGTGAAAGTTGAACAACGAACAAGAAAGACTGAATAAGAATTGATGCAGTTGAATTGTGGTGTTGGAGAATATTGAAAATACCATGGACTACCAGAAGAACAAACAAATCGGTGTTAGAAAAAGTACAGCCAGAATGCTCCGTAGAAGCCGCATGGTGAGAATTCGTCTCTCATACTTTGGATATACTATGACGTAATGATGAAGTAGAACAGCTGAAAAGAATGTTTCAAAGGGTGACATACGAAAACAAAGTATTATAATGGAATGTGTAAAGAACTGGAGTTAGAAAACAACAAAGGAGGGACACACTTGGTGTTTCTCAAGCTGAAAGAACTGAAGAAACATTCAAGGCATGAGCTACAATGTTGAAGGATTCTGTGGACAAAATACTGAATGATGCAAGAAGCACCGAAAGAAGATGGAAGGAATACACAGAGTCATTGAACCAAAAAGAATTGGTTGCTGTTCAAGCATTTCAGGAGGTAGTATATAATCAAGAACTGTTGTTATTGAAGGAAGCAGTCCAAACTTCACTGAAAACATTGGTGAAAAACAAGGCTCCAGGGATTAACAGAATACCACTTGGTATGTTTCAACAAAGAGATGCAACACTGAGAGTGCTCATTCGTCCTTGCCAAGAAATTTGGAAGACCAAACAACACATTTGGTCAGCCAACTAGAAGAGATCTATATGTGTGTCCATTCCAAAGATAGGTGATCCAACAGAATGCAGAAATCATGGAAGTATATAATTAGTATTAAACACAAGTAAAATTTTGCTGAAGACAATTCCAAAATGGTTGCTTCAGTACATTGACAGGGAACTGTCAGATATTCAAACCAGATTCAGAAGAAGACATGGAACTAAGGATATCATTACTGATACCAGATGGATCTTGGCTAACAGTTGAGAATACCAGAAAGATGCTTGCCTTGTTTCACTGATTATGTAGAGGCATTCAATTGTGTAGATAATAGCAAGTTATGGATAACACTGAAGAGAATGGCAATTCCAGTATGCTAAAGTTAGACAATTAATAGGAAAGACAGAAGTCTGATGCCTTTGAATTACGGTGCTGACCAACACTTTGGACTGCCAGAAGACAAATTTGTCTTAGAAAAAGTATAGCCAGGATGTTCGTTAGAAGCAAGTATGGGGAGATTTTGTTTCATTTACTCTGGACATGCTATCAGGGGGGACCAGTCTGTGGAGAAGGCCATCATGCTTGGTAAAACAGAGGGTCAAGGAAGAAAATTTAAAAAAGTAAGATCCTCAGTGAAATAGATTGGCACAGTGGCTGTAACAATTGGCTCAAATACAACAATTGTGAGAATGGCACAGGTTTGAGCAGCGTTTCATTCTTATGAACATTGTGTTGCTATGGGTCAGAACTGGAAGGGTTGCGTTGGTTCAAAACTGCCTTGATGGCACCTAATAATAAAAATAACATCAAGAGATGAAGTCAATTTCCTCTTCCCTTGAATCAGAGCTGGCTTGTGACTTTTCTTAGCCAGTAGAATAAGGCAAGACTGACACAGTGTGTGTCCCAGTATTAGTTTTTAAGAGGCTGCTTAGAGTTTCTTTTTATAGGATGCCAGTTACCATGATTTCAAGAAGTGTGGTCTAGAAAACTGATCGATGAAGTAACCTGTGAGGACAGGCCATGTGAAAGAGCTCGGAGGCACCAGATATGTGAGTGGAACCTTCTTCTACCTTTCAGCTGACTGCCAAACGTAACCAGAGAGTGGCTGTGACCATAGTTAAGTTAAGTGGAGCAGAAAAACTGCCTGGCCAAACTCACTGCTGTCAATTCAGTTCCAACTCACGGTGACCGTGCGAGTTACAAAGGAGAACACTTCTATAGAGTTTTCTTGACTGTGATCTTTATGGAGTTCCAGTGTGGCATGGTTAGATAAAGAAAGCCCCAGGCGGCAAGATTGGTTTGAACCATAAGATTGATGATTCAAATTCACCAGCCACTCCTTGGAAACCCTAGGTCGCTATAAGTTGGAACCGATTCAGCAGCACATAACAACAACAACAATTTTTATGGCAGCAGTTTGCCAAGCCTTTCTTCCATAGAGTGGCTGGATCCATTTGATCCACCAGCATTTAGGTTAGCAGCTGATCATAATAACCTGCTTGTGCCACTTAGGGCCCAGTCAAGACCTGCCGCAATTCCTGACCCACAGACGTGTGAGAAAGAATACACTGCTGTTCTTTCAAGCAAAGAAGTGATTTGCTCCATAGCAATAGTCATGAAACACAAAGAAACCTAAGGGCTAGATTGATTTAACAAAGCTGTCAATTCCAGCAGCTGCAAAACCCTGGCTGTTTCTAATGGAAGCATGTTTGGGAAAAGATGGATTCAGACTCCATGGGAGCGCCGCCAAAGTTGCTTATGGCTCCTTTGAGAGAAAATGTATCTGCAGAAGTTCTGATGCTACTTGCATTTTGCATCAGCATTGACCACAAAACAAATAAAAAAAAAAACCAAACCCATTGTCATTTGGTCAACTCAGGCTCCTAGCAACCCTATGGAACGGATTAGAACTGCCTCAAATACTTAGGCCTGGTGTGGGGCTGCGGGCTAATGCATCAAACAACAGTCATTTGAACTGCAAGGTCGGTAGTTCAAGCTCACCAGCTGCTCCTTGGAAGCCCTATACAGGGTGGCTATAGGTCGGAATCGACTCTACAGCACTTAACAACAACAACAACAACAATCTTTATGAAAGCCAACTACCACATCTTCCATCTGGGAGCAGCTGGTGGATTTAAACCATATGTGTTTAGGGTAGCAGTCAAGCGCTTTACCACTGTGCCACCAGGGCTTGTTAATTATTGAGGGAATGAATTCCCTAGAGAGGAATGGTCTGCTTGCTTTCCTTACGGCTAAATCCACTCCTATTGTTTCCTTCCCAAGACATGAGACACACTCAATTTCTGTATCCTGCTCTCCATGGAATAGTTTCTGTTTGTGTGAGGGGGGAAAAAGTGATTTAAAATAATTTATATGGAAACAAAGAATTACCTTTGGAGATACTTCAGAAATTCAGTCCTATTCACGGTTTCTTCCAGTTTCTAAATTTACTTTATTGTTAGTCCTTTGTGACCATATTCTGCCATCTACGATAGATCACTTGCAGATGAGTACTTGAGAATTTTAATACAGCCTCAATGTTTGACATAAAACACACAATGAAATCATGAAAAAAGTCCATATTTCTTTCATATGATGGAAGGGCACATGTTATCAAAATTAGTCCATTCTCAGTAGAATGCAATCAATCTTTTCTGTGACATCAAATTGAGAAACTACTTGAAAAGATATAATTGGAAGCCCCAGGTTCCTAAGCCATGATTCCAAGGAAATTAACGGCTAAATAAAAATATATATTTCAAATATATACACTAATTACACACTGGGGTATATAAGAGAAGTTCTAAAAAGCCTTGGCTCTGATATATTTCCAATGAGAACCAAAATGTTCACTATTATATTATATTAATGGGGGAAAAAAGAAAACTTCTTTGAAAATAAGAGTCTTTTTTTCCTGCAATTTATGAAAGGGCTTCAAAAAGTTCATGAAAACATGAAATGAAAAGATGATGGAATTTTTCCACAAACTTTTTGAAACCTCTAATATGTTACATTTTGTCATTCAAACAATAGCTCTCCCTTCATGTAAATAGATATTGTTGCTGTTAAGTACTGTCGAGTCGATTTTGACCCAAAGCGACTCTGTATCAGGTTTACAAGTAGCGACTCTGTATAGGGTTTCCAAGTAGCAGCTGGTGAGCTTGAACCACCAACCTTGCGATTCAAACCGACTTTGCAGTCCAGTGCATTAACCTACAGCACCACACCAGGAGACTCCAAGTAATTGATATTACTTGGCACTAATAACTCTTGTAGTTGGAAAATATGGTGTTGGTGATAAAAATGATGCTGGAGAATGCATGATAGAATTCT
>NW_006408536.1:6301519-6322467 GCF_000296735.1 Chrysochloris asiatica
CTATGAGTCGGTTCCGACTCGATGGCACCTGACAACAACAACAACAAGCAACAACAGCAATGACTTGATTTCCTCACTCAGTGTGGTTATGTGACGCTGAGGCATAGAAAGTGGTTTGAAACTTACATCTTCTAAGGCTTTTGGTTTACCAAAGGATTTCTGTGACTTTTAATGTTTGTACAACATTTGCCAGTCAATGAGTAATAAATACAAGGAACTGGTTCTATTTTTTAGTGATGCTCCTTACAATTCTTCTCAAATGAATCATATTATGTCATACACAGAAAAACGAAAAGAATAGGATAGAGCTTCCAGGGGAGTGGAGTGTGTGTATGTGGCGGGGGTGGGGAGGGGTGTATAAGTCTGAGAAAAACAAGAACTATAAAACCCAGCAACTTCATCACTAGAACCTCCCTTTGGTCTTTGGAGTATAATGAGAATAGCTTTCCTTTTGACTATTACCTCAAACGCAAACACTCTAGTTGCTATTTAAAACCCAAACTAAACCTCTTGCCAATTTCTACTCAAGGCCACCCCATGTGTTACAGGATTCAACTGAGCTCCATAGAGTTTCCTAGGCTACAATCTTTACAGAAGCAGATCACCAGGCCTTTCTTCTGCAGAGCTGCTAGGTGGGTCCATACGGCCAATCTTTCTATTAGTAAGCAAGTGCAAACTGTCTGTGCCACCCAGAAACCTATCTGCAATTTCAGATGTTAAATATCCTCACTTCTATGAGATCTTATACTTGCCAACGTAATCTCCTAGCTCCCAGTATTCCAGCTTCTGTATATTGACAGTACAACATATTTACTTCCATTTCTGTGCCTGTTCCCTTATCATTTCCTCACCAGGGAATGTGGCCTTTCCACCATATTAATGTCAACTTACTTGCTGGTTTCAGATCAATCCTGACATTCCTTGTAGCCTTCCCTGACAGTTGCGTCTGCCACTGAGTTATAATTCATTCATTTAGCCATTCAGTCATCAAATACATATTGAGCCTTTCAAACGACCAAACGTTCTTAGTACTGAGGATAGAGAGATGAAGTAGACTCTCTCAGCTTCCAGGCTGTTAATACTCTCTGTACAAGTAAGTGAAGTCCTGGCGTGGCGCTGTAGGATTAGCACTGGACTGCTAACCACAAGGTTAGCAATTCAAACTTACTGGTTGCTCCTTGGAAAGCCTCTACAGGGTCGCTATGAGTCAAAACCGACTCAATGGCACTTACCACCAACAGCATACAAGTAAGTAAACACATTTTGTTTCATTGTGGTCTCTTGAGTGTTATTATGATGTTAGAAGCTATGCCAATGGCATTGCAAATACCCATGGTGGACGGGCTTCAGCAGAGTACCCAGATTAAGACTTACTAGGAAGAAAGGCCTGGCAAACTAATTTTTTTAAAAATTAGTCAATGGAAACTTTGTGGATCCCAACAGAACTTTATCCTGGAATATACACTGGAAGATGAGCCCTCTAGGTTGGTTGTTGTTATTATTGCTAAGTGCCATCAAGTTGATTCTGACTCATAGTGACCCTGTGTAGGGTTTCTGAGAAGCAGCTGGTGGATTTGAACCACCAACCCTGTGGTTAGCAGTCTAGTGCTTATCCTACAGCACCACACCAGGACCACAACAATGGAGTTGAGCATACATACCAATGATTGGAAATGTGGTGTGGGACCCAGAAAACATTTTGTTCCGTTGTACATAAGGTTTCCACGAGTTGGAACCCAGTAACAACAACTAAACAAAATGCTAGGAGACAGTGCTTGGCTGAAGGTATTTACAGAGGGCCAGAGCAGCACTGGAAACAGATGAGGCTGCTTGTTCCCATAAAGATTTACACTCTGGGTCACTATGAATCCTAATAGATTGATTGCAGTGGGTTTTGATGGATCACTGAGGAGCCTTGGTGATGCAGAGGTGAAAGCTACTCCACAGCAGCAGTCTGTTTCTCTCAAGATATACAGCCGTAGAAACACTCTGGGGGTACTTCTACTTTGCCCTTTAGGGTCACTATGAGTCAGAATAGAGGTGATGGCTATGAGATTTGGCTTTGGTTTTGGAAAACAGCACCGACTTTCCTGCAAAAAACCAAACTCCATGCCATCAAGTCAATTTAATGACCCTGTATAGGAACCCCTGTACAGGGTCGCTATGGGTCGGACCCGACTCAATGGCACTTAACAACAACAAATAGGGATTCCGAGGTTAGATATCTTTATGGGAGCAAAAAAACAAAAACAAAAACTTGTCATTCTCCCATGGAGCAGCTGGTGGATTTGAACTGTTGACCTCTTGGTCCAATGCTTATCCGATAGTGCCACATGACATTGTTGTTGTTATTTTTAAGTGTTGTCGGGTTGGGTTTTGGTTTTATCTTAGGAGAGTATCAGAGATTCCCCAAACCTTAAACTCACTGATCAAGGTGGTTCCAACTTGTAGCCATCCTGTTTAGGGCTTCCAAGGAGCAGCTGGTGGGTTTGAATCGTCGACCTTGTGGTTAGCAGTTCATTGTTTACCCTACAGTGCCATACCAGGGCCACCCCCACCCCCCAACCAGATTAAAACCATATAACTCGTGGAGTGAGAGGAATGGGACAGAGGTAACTCTGTTTTTAGATGTCACCAACTCACAGCGATGCTTTCTATGTACAGCAGAATGCAACACTGCTGGCCCTGTGTTAGCCTCACAATTGCTGTTATGTTTGAGCCCACTGGAATTCTAGGAAGGCTTTTGATTATTGTGTTGGTGGTGGTAGTTTGCCGTGGAGTCTGTTCTGACCCATAGCAACCCTGTATAGGATTTCCAAGACTGTAAATCTTTATAGCAGCAGGTAATCCCATCTTTCTTCCAAGGAGTAGCTGGTAGATTCGAACTGCTGACCTTGCAGTTAGCAGCCCAACACTTAACCCACTATGCTGTCAGTCTTGCAGAGAATCTTGTTGTTGTTTAGTGCTGTCAAGTCAGTTCCGATTCATAGCATCCCAGTATAGGATTTCTGAGGAGTGATTGGTGAGTTTGAATCACTGATCTTGTGGTTCAAACAGACCTTGTGGTCCAGTGCTTTAATCTACAGCACCACACCAGGACTCCACAGAGAAGCTAAGTGATATCATTTTGGGCAGTAGGAACAACTCAATTGCATGGAAGCAACTGAGCATACAGCTTATTGGGAACTTGTAAACGACTTTTTGAATCCCTATAGTTCTCATAGCATAGTGGCTATGAATCAGGCTGCTAACCTCAAGGACAGCAGTTCAAAACTACCAGCTGCTCTGTGGAAGAAAGATGAGGCTTTCTGCTCCCATAAAGATTTACAGCCTCAGAAACCCTGTACAGGGTCATTAAGAGTTGGAACCGACTCCATGGCACATAACCACCACCACCATAGTTCTCATACAGAGTCCTGGTATGGCGCTGGAGGATAAAGCACAAGGTCAGTTTGAGCCACAAGATCGGTGGTTCAAGCCCTGTACAGAGTTGCTAGAAGTCAGAACCGACTTTACAGCACTTGACAACTTAACAACAGAACTGTCATTCATCTATGCCACAGAATTTATAGGATTTAAAATACAGATCGAATAGAAGATGAAAAGCCATTTATGTTTGCTTATTTTTATGACGAGCTGTTAGAGTGTGTGCACTTAACTATGCCCAGTAAAGAGGTCTGCCATGTAATACACACAATTGGACAAGTGGGGACTGAAGCGCCGTTTCCACTCAGCTGCACCTGCCCAGAGAAAGAACCTACTTCATTGCACAAAAGTGTCCTCTGCTTTTTCTAATTCTCCCAAAGTTGTTGTATACGTTGTTAGCAGCCATGTAAATGTATATTGGCTCTTTGTTAGGTCAACTGCTAAAAAAAAAAAAAAAAAAACTTCCTGCATTTCAGCATATGACCAGATTTCGAGTCAGATATTTAACAATTTTCCTAGATCCCGTTTAAATAACTTTCCTATTCTAATCAACTTGCCTTCTTTCTTACTTTTTTTTTTTTAAGTTTTTATTGTGAATTGAGTGATAGTTACAGGGGGGGAACATCAGCCTTACACTCATCCCATCGTATTTCGTCTCACTGCAATGACTACAATCCCCTTCATGAATCATCATTCAACAGCATTTGCTTCCATTCCCTCAGAAGCACTCAGGAATATACAGCCATTCAAACAACCAAAGCCTGTCCCCTGGCCACCAGCACACAGCCCCTCTCCCTCCTTGAGTCCAGAGTCCCCAACTGCTCCATCTCTCCACATCATCGTCTCTGCCTCCATCTCTGGTGTCACTGCTTCTCTAGGTAGGGTCCTGCACTCTGCTCTTCTCCTTTGATGATCCCAGGGTCCTCTGCTCCTGGACTGCAAGATCAATCTTTCTCCTCCTTTAGTTACAAAACATCTACCTTTACATTTGCAACATTCACAATCAGTCCTGATAGCAATTATTCAGTGTTGAACCACAAGAGTCTTACCCCCATCTCCTTTCATCAGCCCCATTCATACAGGTTGGAAACCACTCAGTGGAGATTCTACCTTCCCCCGCACCCTCTGGAACTATTGCCTTATTTCTTTTTGAAGTCTGCTCTTTTATCTTCCAAACTCCCTGTAAGTAGGCATGTTCAGTAGTCAAAAGTTAAAGTCCATAAGAGGCAACCAGGTAACAGTAAAAAGAAAGCACGAACAGTAGAATTGTAGGCGCAACCTGTAGACATCGTGTGACAGAGTCCAACTGTTCCCTAGGGTTTTCTAGGCTGCAATTGTACGGAAACAGGTCCTCTAGGCTTTCTCCATCAGGGCTTTTGTGTGGGTTCAAACTTCTAACCTTTCCAAACTTCCAACCTCACCAAAACCTAACCATTCCAAATGCTTAACCCTTGCACCTCCAGGGCTCCTCAAGATACATGTAATTGGAAATCCAATTATTCTAGAAGGACAAAAAGGAAAATTCAACGTGTTTGTGTTTTTAGCCTAATGAGGCAAACTGAAACACATATAATTAAAGAAAACTGTTCCAATTCAATGTATCCCTGCTTCAGATGAACCCTGAATTCCAACAATGAACCCAGATGAATCTGACTATAATCCTTTTTTTTCATTAACAGTTGTTGAGTCTTAGGGGTCCTGGTGTGGTGCTAACCACAAAGTCTGTGGTTCAAATCTATCAGCAGCTCCTCAGAAATCCTATCCATGTTCACTGTGAGTTGGCACCAACTTGATGACACTTAACAGCAATTATTAAGTTCTTAGAATGTCATAGACTCTGCAGTAGACATGGATGATTCAATTTCTTATTTATTGCTGTGTAACAAATTACCACAGACTTACTGTCTTAAAATAATTGTTGTTAGGTGTCATTGAGTCATTTCTGACTCATAACAACCCTGTGAACAACAGAAAGAAACATTTCTGGGTCCTGCGCCATCCTCACAACTGTTACTACATTTGAGTTTACTGTTGCTGACACTGTGTCAGTCCATCTTACTGAGAGTCTTTTTTTTTTTTTTCACTGACCTTCCACATTCCCAAGTACTATGTCCTTCTTCAGAGACTGGTCCCTCCTGACAACCTGTCTACAATATGAGACATGAAGTCTCACCATCCTTGCTTCTAAGGAACATTCTGGCTGCACTTCTTCCAAGACACATTGGTTTGTTCTGGAAATCCTTGGGACTTCTAAGAATCTTCAACAACACAATAATTCAAATACATTGGTTCTTTGATCTTCCTATAGTCTTCCTTATTCAGTGTTCGACTTTCATATGCTTATGAGGCAATTGAAAATACCATGGCTTGGGTCAGGCTCACCTTAATGTTCAAACTGACCTTTTTGCTTTTGAACACTTTAAAGAGGTTTTGTGCCGCAGATTTGCCTATCGCAATGGTGGTGGTGGTGGTGGTTATGTGCTGTGGAGTCAGTTCCAACTCATAGTTACTCTGTCTAGGGTTTCTGAGGCTATAGATCTTGACGGGAGCAGAAAGCCTCATCTTTCTCCTGCGGAACAGCTGGTAGTTTCGAACTGACATTGAGATTAGCAGGCCGACTCATGGCCACTGCTTCCTTGAGTGTTGGCTGTGGATCCAAAAGCCAAATGAAACCTTTGACAGCTTCAGTTTGTTTCCTATTTAAGATGTTATTTACTGGTCCAGTGGTGAGGATTTTTGTTTCTTTACATTGATGTGCAATCCACATTGAAGACTATAATCTTTGATCTTCATCAGTAAATATTTTAAGTCCTCTTCACTTCCAGCAATCCAGATTGTATCATCTGCATATCACAAGTTGCTAATGGGTCTTCTTCCAAACCTGATGCCACATTTTTTTCATTTATTCCAGTTTCTCGGATTATTTGTTCAGCATACAGATTGACTAAGTATGATGAAAGGATACAACCCTGGCACACACCTTTCCTAATTTTAAACCATTCAGCATTTCTTTGTTCTGTTCGAACGACTGCCACTTGGTCTATGTACAGGTTCCTCAGGGGAACAATTAAGTGTTTTAGAGTGCCCATTCTTGTCAATGTTGCCCATAGTGTGTTATGATAGAAAAATTTCCAGGTATTATCTCACTATTTCATTGCATCAGAAGTCTAGGTATGGCTTAGCTAGATCCTCTCTTTCTCCTCGTAAAGTTGAATCAAGGTGTCAACAAGGCTGGGCTTCTTTCTGGAACCTGGGGCACTCACCCTAGATCATGTGCTGAGAATTTAATTCCCAGTAGTGGTGGTAAGCTTGAGGTCCCATTTTCATGGTGGCTATCAGCTGGGTGCTATTATAAACCCCACGTATGGCCTTCTCAGATCGTCTCAGAACATTACAGTTTATTTCATCAAGGTCAATGGAGACTCCTTCAGTCCAGTTTACTAAGACAGAGTCTTATACAATGCAACATTATCACAAGAGGTCTAACTCATCACCTTTGCCAGATTCTGTTGACTGGAAGCAAGTCATTTAAATTCCATCACACTTTAAGGGAAGGCATTATACAAAGGCATGACTCATTGTGAATCATCTTAGAGTGTATCTGCCAAAGGAGTTAAGGCTAGCCCTGATTCGGGGGCCCAATACTGAATTAATTTGGAAACCTTCTTGAAGAAAACAAAACTAGTATTAACTTATGAATACAAACTAAGCAAGTACCTCCGAATTGTAAGTTTCATAAACTTCATGGCCTAGTGTGGCACTGCAAGATAAACACCCGACCATAACGTTGGTTTGAACCATAACTCCAGTGGTTCAAACTCACCAGCTGCTCCTCAGAAACTCTTCAGAGAGCCACTATAAGTTGGAATTGGCTTGACAACACTTAACAATGGCAAACCAATCTATTCTTGAGATACAGACGTTTCATGAACCTCATACTCAAAATGGAGAAATAAAAATCAAACCAGTAGACAAATAGGTAGAATATATTAAAGAATATTTTATGAGGGATAATACCAGAAGAAAAGGATGGTGCCTGGTTACCATTTATGGACATTTTGATCAAAGATTCTATAGAAAAATCTTAATCAAAATGGAAGGAAATGCAGAACGGAATTTCAAATTCTTGATGGAATCCAGATTTTATGGAGCCATTGAGGCTGGTTGAACCCCTGAAATTATTGCCCTGAGATAATCTTTAAACTTTAAACCATAAATTAAAAGTAAGTCCTAAATTATTCTTTGAACAATAAGAAGCTTATTTTAATTAACAAAGTACATCTGTTTTGAGGATTGTGCTTTTTAAAATAATTACTTTTGTGAGATCGAATTGACAATAGTAGCTCAAAAAGTTGCGTGGATAGCTTAGGGGTCAGTGAGTTTAAGATAATGGTGGAGGAACCATGTGGAAAAGGATAACAGGAGTCGTATCAACATCTTAAGAACGTCACCATCATCACTGAACTGTACGTGTAGAGATCGTTGACGTGATACACTGCTGGCTGTTTAAACTTCCACCAAAAAGAGAGAGAGAGAGAGAGAGAGAAAATAAACGGATGAATGGGGTGAGAATAATAGTGTGCGTGTGTATGTGTGTGTGTAAACACTGAGTGGGGAGTATGAGAGGGCCTTTAAGCATCGATCATTTAAGTCATGATCTGGTGACAAGACAGAGTTGTACAAAAAACATTCCAGGCAGAGCAAACAGCAGCCACAAACATCCTAAGGTTGAAATAAGGGTGGGGTGAGGTATTCAAAAGCAAAGTAACTAAATGCCCATCAACAGAAGAATGGTTAAGCAAACTTTGGTACATATACACAATGGAACACCACACAACACTGAGGAATAACAATCATGGATGAACCTGGAGAACATTGTTGCTGTTGTCAGGTGCCATCGAGTCGGAATCGACTCATAGCGACCCCATGCACAGCACAACGAAACAATGTCCCATCCTGGGCCAACCTCACTACCGCTGCCACACTTGACGCCATCAATGATGCCACCTGGCTGATCCATTTCATTGGGGGTCTTCCTCTTTTTCTCTGACCCTCCACCTTACCCAGCATGACATCCTTCTCCAGAGACTGTTCTCTCCGGACAATGTGTCCAAAGTAGGAGAGATGAAGCTTAGCTATCTTGGCCTCCAAGATGGAGAACATTATGCTGAATTAAATTAGTCAATTGCAAAAGGATGACTATAGTAAAAAGTTAAGAAGAGGTCTTCTTGCTAAAAGAAACAATCTGATGAGTATGGCCAGGGGAGAAGGAAAATCATTCATAGGCTAGATGCTAGACACATGTTAATATGGATGACAGGGCAGGCAGTATACAACAAGAGGGAGTATAGCAAAGGATAGTGAAGCAAAGTATGTGATCTGTTGAATGTAAAATTGATGATCTGCTCTGTAAACCTTGACTCAATTCGCAATCAAAAGTTTAAAAAACAAAACAAAGAGACCAAAGTAACAAATGTGTTTCCTATTATGTTTTTAAAGATAAATAAAACCAATAAGGGAAGCTTTCTAGAAAAGAGATGTGAAGCCTTGCCTTTTCCTTCATTTCTTAAGGCTTGTGAAAATTGTTCCGGGCTGCATATTAGCATGGCTTTGGGACTAAACACATTCTTTTTCTGATCTAATTATGCATAATGTTTCATGTAGGAGTTTAAGTTCCCAGAAATGTACTGGTTGTCGATACCTACAAAATAGTGCTCATATTTCACCTTCTTATCAATAATGTTGTGAGGGGGAAAGTCTGATCACCTCAAGAATTAAATCATTCAAACTCTGGCTCTTTAGCTTCTCTTGGGTTTTCTCTAACCACAATGATCTCAAAGAGGATAAAAAAAGATCCAAGACTTTGTTCACTTTGAAGTATGTGTTTTTAATTTTCCTTTGGATTCTTTTAGTCTTACTAGTGATTCATAATCCAAGAAGTAAATCGATAACTCTTCAAGGAAGACTGAGTTTACGTGAAAATCTAGGCTCAGAAAAATAATTTGTTCGTTCAGGCGAGAGTGTTATTTTCTGCCAACACCACATTTTCAAGAAAGATTCTCTGTTAAAATGATGCCTAACAGAAAATACTTCATAACTCACTTCCTATGTACAATAAATCTATTGTAATCCTCTTTATGATGAATCCTGGGAGTTTTCGAAGGTCCCGGTTCCTCAGAAGAGCAGTATAGCAGCAGAAACATGCTCTATATCCCCTCAGAGTGTCACAGTAGAAAACACAGGGAAAGTGGGAAATCACAACTAAGCTGAACCTCAGAGAAACTCTGTACTATATTAAGTAAGTTATCGAGAATTTTAGGACAGTAGAATTACCGTGATGCTATACTGAAAAGAAACTTTTAAAAGTTCCAACGCTTGAATGACTGAAAAATTGTTTTGGAAGAAAGAACTAGAGAATTTAAAGCTTATCTACCTATTAAAACTACTGTGTGGAGTCCCTGAGAGGTGTAAACGGTTAAGTTGGCAGTTCATATTCACCCAGAGGCACCTCAGAAGAAAGGCCTGGTGAGCTGCTTATGAAAAACATAATTGAAAACCCTACGGAACACAGTTCTGCTCTGCTACACATGGGGTCACTATGAATCATAATTGACTTGGTGACAATTGGTTTGATTTTGTTTAGTTTTAGGGCTACAAATGCTGTTTGCCAAGTCTAAATGTATGTTCTTGTATTAGTTTCAATTGCTTAAGCAACATGACACTTAAACCAACCTACACACAGTAGAAATTTACTTGAACACATTTATGTATGTATATATAGAGAGAGTTCTGGTGTGGCGCTGTGGTCTAATGTGTCAGACTGCAAAGTCATTTGAACTACAAGGTCGGTGGTTCAAGCTCACCAGCGGCTCCTTGGATTGATAAGAAGGGTCGCAATCAACTCGATGGCACTTAACAACATATATATATAATGTATATTTATGCTATTATCAAGTAAGCTCTGACTCATAGTGACTCTATAAGGTTTCTGAGGAACTGCTGGTGGGTTTGAACTGCCAATCTGTGGTCAGCAGTCCAATGTTTATTCATACCCAAGGTTGGCGGTTCAAACCTGCCAGCTACACCTCAGAAACCCTATACAGGATCGCTAGGAGTCAGAGCCAACTTGATAGTACTTAACAATAACATACTCACACATATAGTGGGGTTAAGGGCCGTGGAGTGTATATATACTTCAAAAGGTTCATGGAAAAAATCCATTATCTTTTCATTCCATTTTTTCCATGAACTTGTTGAAGCTCCATTGCGTGTGTGTGTGTGTGTGTGTATGCATGCATTTATATAAGTATATATGCATATGACAGGGCTTTGAAAACTTCATGGAAACTTCCCATTATGTTCGAATTCAGTATGCCCACGAGCATTTTAAAGGCCCCTCATATTTGTACTCACCACATTTTAGTGATCTGGAGATTAGGTTTCTTGCTTTATGAAATCACCAAGGCAGATACAGCGATGAACATGCCGACATAACTTCCATACCAGCATGACACTGATCTGGATCCTACAAGTACTGGATAGCTACTGATGATTAATCACGCTTCTTTTGTCTTGATTCCTCACTCCAAGAAAACAACACACTGTGTAATTTGAAACCTTTCTCCTACAGGTGGTCAAAAACACTTAGAGCCAGGAAGTAACTTTGGGATCCTTGAGGTGGTAGGGCACAGTAGGTGATAGGAAGAGCATGAACTTTGGAATCAGGAAAGCCGGGTTTAAATCCAGACTGCGCAACTCATCAGCAATATTACATTAGGTTAATTGCATTTACAGTCTTTGTTGTAAAATGGAGTTCCTGGGTGAAACGAATGGTTAAGTGTTTGACTATTAAGCACAATGTAGCAGTTTAGACCCACCCAGAGTTCAATGGAAAGAAAAGCCTGGTGATCTGTTACCCAGAGGTCACAAACTTGAAAAGGCTGTGGAGTACAGTTCTACTCAGAAACACATGGGGTTGCCATGAATGGAAATTGACCCAATGGCAACTGGTTTTTCTTAGTTTGGTTTTTAAATCTGCCAAATAAGGATATTAATACCTGTCTTGTTTGTATGTGCATGCGTACACATTTACTTAAAATATGCTTCTGCATTTTGTCCTTATAAAACAGCAACTGCTTGTTATTTAGTTTAAGGATGATTTTGAAATTAGATCAAATAGAAGGTGTAAGAAATCGTGTGGCCGCATAACACTAGGATAGCTTCAAATAATGGAGAAATCCCATGCTTTGGGTGCAGAACGTTATTCTGGCAGGTGCCACCTGCACACAGTGCGTCCCACTGGGTTTAAGAAGTGGCCACCTGGGCATGCAGTGCACAGGGAAAACAGAACCAAGGCAGGAGGGTGTCTGTCCAATGTCAGACTCGTTTTATGCTTTCAACACTGATTAATGCGTGCATTTTCATTTGCTGATGAGAAAACTGCTTTTTCTACTCTGAATGTGAGTGTACTCTAGGTCTTTTTTGCTCAGCTGAGATGACACCTAGTTCACAGCATTGTTTTGAGGGTCAAACTAGATAATACTTTTGAACAGCCTTGACAACCACAAAATAAACAAAACTAATTCAAGAAAACTTGCAATCTATGATAACCCCTGCATTTTAATTTGCTTTTTGTCATCATTGCATTATTTGTACAGGTTGTTGTTATGTGCCGTGGAGTCGATTCCGACTCATATCGACCCTGCACAGGGTTTCCGAGGCTGTAAATCTTTACGGGAGCAGAAAGCCTCATCTTTCTCCCACGGAACAGTTGGTAGTTTCGAACTGCTAACCGTGAGATTAGCAGCCCGATTCGTAACCACTACGCTACCAGAGTGAGTGTTAATTCTAAGTTTTTGAAAACTAGCCGAAAATATGAAGAAGTAAAAATATTTTTTTCTAATGAAAATCATCACTTAGAAAACATTTGCCACAGGAAAAAGTTGAGACAGTGCGCTTCCGCAATGATTTGAAGTCTTGGAAACACTATGAGGCAGAGCTCTGGTAGCGTAGTGGTTACAAACCGGGCTGCGAGCTTCAGGGTCAGCAGTTCGAAACTACCAGCTGTTCCGTGGGAGAAAAATGAGGCTTTCTGCTCCCGTAAAGATGTACAGCCTCGGGAACCGTGTACAGGGTCGCTATGAGTCGGAATCGACTCCACGGCACATAACAACAACACATAACAACAATAGGGTTTCTAAGGAGCTCTGGTAGCGTATTGTTTACGAATCTGGCTGCGAATCGCAAGGTCAACAGTTTGAAACTACCAGCTGCTCCACGGGAGAAAGATGAGGCTTTCTGCTCCCGTAAAGAGTTACAGCCTCGGAAACCCTGTTCAGAGTCTCTATGGGTCAGAACCGACTCCAGGGCACTCAACAGCAACATAGGGTCTCTGGGGAGTCCTGGTGTGGCGCTGTGGGCTAATGCGTCAGACAGCAAAGCCACTTGAACTGCAAGGCCGGCAGTTCAAGCTCACCAGCTGCTCCTTGGAAACCCTATACAGGGTCACTATGGGTCAGAACTGACTCGACGGCGCTTAACAACAACATAGGGTCTCTAGGACTCGGAATAGACTACATGGCAATAGGTTTTGGGTTTTTATTGACCATATTCCTGCTCAAATCTTCTAATGACCAAGTTTCATCATCCCTCTGAATGAACGACCATAGAAATGTTACTCCTCATATAGGAAAGGGCTTCAAAAAGTTCATGGGAAAGTGGAATTAAAAGATAATGGAAGTTTTCCACAAAGTTTTTGAATCCCCTTTGTATATAAACAAAAACATCTCTGGTTAGGTTTCTGTCTCTGCATGTTTCTCAATCAGTAGACATGGCCACTTTGGGTCTGACATGGGTTCCCAGAAATAAACAGACTAAAGCCTAGGGGTGGTAATAACAGATATTGCAAGGGAACAGCTGAGGAAAACCTAAACAACTAACCAGACAAGAGGCAATATCTGTTTGACATCAGTCATACATACTTGCTGTTAAAGAAGGTCACATAATTCCACATATTCTTGAAATGACATCATTCTTGAAATGACAGAATGACACATATTCTTGAAATGACATCATTCTTGAAATGACAGAATGATAGATACAGAAAATGTAATAACTGCTGCCAGGAGCTAGGAACAGGGATGAATGCTACTCTAAAGGGATAAGACAAGGGAGTCCCATTGTGGTGATGGTACACTGATAAATTAGTTGTGGTCATGCTTACACAAATCAATACATGTGATAAATTTGCATAGAACTGTACTCATACACACACACAGGAGTGCATAGAAAAACTGATGGCATCTGTATCAGCTCTGCACATTGTACTGCAGCTAAGATGTTACCATTGGGGCAAGCTGGATGAAGGGCACAAGAACCCTTGTACTACTTTTGCGGCTTCCTCTGAGTCTAAAATTATTTTTAAATTAAAAAAAAAAAAGTTTGAAAAAATCTAGGAGAAATCCCCTTCTAATGAAGGACTGGGGGGAAAAAAAATGTTTTCAAGAATTTCATTCCACTTGGATCAACAGTCAATGCCCATGGAAGCAGAAGGTTCTAGGCAGATACGTAATGACACATTGCTGGTTCAATGCAGCTTAAAGGAAAGTGGGATGGTACAATTCAGTTAAAATGATAAGGCACTAGTTTACCTCACAATGTCATGATGCACAAATGGTAAACAGAACTGGTTGTTTTCATGCTACTTCAGAAGCTAAGTACCAAAGATGCAAGACATGCATCGAGTAGGTTCGATTCCTGGCCAATGCACCTTATGCCCAACCACCACCTTTCTGTCAGTGGAGGCTTGCGTGTTGCTATGATGCTGCATAGGTTTCAGGGGATCTTCCAGATGAGGGTGGATTAGGAACAAAGACCTTGTGATCCACTTCGGAAAATCACCCAGCAAAAAAAACCCTTTGGATTGCAATGGTCTGACCTCAGCCTGTCATGGGGCTGGTGATGGGCTGGGCAGCATTTCATTCCACCGTGCATAGAGTCGCCATGAGTCAGAGGCTGACAACCACGTGCATTTTTCTATTACACTGAGAATCAGTGGGCTATATTTATTTACTCAATGACATATTTCATCTTATTTGTTTTTATTTGAAGCCATATTTGAAGTCACATCCAAGTTCTATAACTTACTAAGTATGTTGATCTTGAATGTAACGTTCATTTATGTTTCATCCTTAAATGGTTATCCTCATAACTTGCAGGAGTGCTGTGTGATAATGAAATGAGAAAACTTTTGTGACAATTACATGTGATAATGAACGTGAGTTGCTTATGATGTGTGGGCTCAAAACTGGGAGCTGTCATTTGTGGATGGTCACATAATCCTTTAAGATATTGACTAGATTTTTTTTTTTTTTTTTTATGTACAAGACCATTTCTGTGGCAAAATTATATTTTTGTCTTGCTGGTTTGAGTGGAAAGTTGAGGGTTAAATTCCTCAACCAATGCAGGGAAAAAATCGAACTCACTTGTCGGTTACTAGACGTAGAACCAAATGTGGACCCAATCAGCAGATTTTGCATGCAGTGAAGACAACCACTTTACGACATTTGAGAAATATTTTCCAGTAATTTTCAAAGCTTAATATATTCCTATTTTTATCTGTTTGAATATATGAGAAAGAGAATGCATTCTGGGAAAAATTTGAAGTGTGCATTAATCATGTTGATGACTTTGTATTCAGCATGTTTTGTAAATATAAGAGATGCATATAAAGGAAAGAAAAATGTATATGCACATATGATTACTGTGTTTTAATTAAAACATGCATATGTCTGCATTTAAATAAGGGATCTAAATTATTTTAATAGTAACAAAAACCTGATATTCTTTATTTATATTAAGGTTTACTTCTCATATAAAAACAATAGGCTAGATAAGAGATAGGAAATAGATTGCATCTTGCATGCCACATTCCGATCAATGGCTATGGTGGCCTGCGGAGTTGTGTTGGTAATGATTCTGAGGTCATGTCTGGCATGAGTGGGAAAGGCACTGGAATCAGTTAGTAATGCCCATTACTGGCATTGCAAGGGGAGCAGAGACATTTGTTTGAGTTCCTGTTACCTAGTATCATAATGCAGGGTGTCTCTGCAACGAAGAGGAGAGTGCTGAAACAAACATGCTTATTGGTGGCTTCATATATGGACAGCTGCATGTCTGTTTACTGATTTCATATTCTTTCCAAAATGATTCATCATTAGGATTGGTTTTCATGATAAAATCTCAATTTGTTGTACTTAGACACTAAGATAACTCATGTCAAAGTTGACTTGTGAAATAAATATACTGATTTTTCATAAGTGGGTTTTAGAATTAGCAGTGGAAGTGACTCGTACTCAAATGGTGGTTATCGTTCTGTGTGCCATCGAGTCGGTTCCAACTCATAGTGGCATTGCATAGGGTTTCTGAGGGGCAACTGGTGGGTTTGAACTTCTGACCTTGCAGCTGGCAGTCCAGTGATTATCCTACAGTGCCATACCAAGATGCCTACTTAATGGTACTGTTACTAAATCAGAACATAAAGTGAAATTTAAATGCAATCAAAAGTACACCTCTGAACAAAGACCACTACACAGTGTTAAGTACAGGGTCCTGAACAGCAGGGCTGATTTCTCCTGCACATCACGCTTAGAGAATTCCTGAGTTTGACTAAGAGAAGAAGCAAAAAGGAAATATATAGAATGATATCTTGGTATTCCAACCACTCTAACTTTAAGATAATAATAACCCTTAAGTGAAAGAATAGATAATTCTAAAATTTTTAAACTCACAGGATTTACTCTACTCCAAATTAACATTAAGCCTTATAATCTCAAATCATAAGAAGAGATTTGGATCGTGTTTTGAAGATCAGCTGAGATAGTGGAGCAGCATTTATGTAGATGTTAGGATCCAATGTCAGTTTACACTCAGGCTGCTAATGGACAAAATTATGTAACTCTACTGGATGATATATCTATGAACTTATGGGTGCATACCTCAACCAAGCCCCAACACTATCTCCAATTCCTAGGTTTCCCTATTCAACTTTCTTTCTTTTTCCTTCTCTACAGAAGTTGTCTTCAAGCCTTCCCTCCATGAATGTCTCAAGACTCCCCTGCCACTGCCATCCCAAAGTAATTCACCTGTACGTTTTCCTTCATCTGTATATAACCCATCACGTACATAAGATGTCTTTCTCCCTATTTTATTTTACTATGTGTTCTGAACTCTGTTGCAATCCCCCTCTTCTACAGAAGCCTAATCCCATTAGTCAGCCACTTTCACCTGTATCTTTAGCATCTGTTTTCTAGGGCTCCATTTTCTAGAATGCATTAAAAGAATGCTCACCTCTCTCCTAGTTTATAAATATATCCCTTGACCCTACTTATCATGCCAACTCCAACCCTATTCATTTCCTTGTTTCCATCAAACATACGTCAAGGAAGCTTTTGCCAAGTGCTCTGCTTTCACCTCATCTCCTATTCACTCCTCAGCTCACTGCAATCTGGCTTAATCCACTACAAAGCCACTGAAGTTGCTTTTCTCTAAAATCCCCAGTAGTCCCCTTATTGAAATATAACCAGTAAGCAGTTGTTGTGAAGTCGATTCTGACTCAAGGTGATCGCTTATGTTTCAGAGTGGAACTGGCTCTAGGGCTGTGGCCTTTCTGGAGCAGATCGTCAAGTCTTTTTTCTGAGGCACCTCTGGACTGGTTTTAACTGCCAACCTTCCTGTTAGGAATTGAGCACTTCACAGTTAGTACCACCAGGGCTGGCTACTGAAATCTTGTCTTTACAACATAATTCCTAGGCATCATTTGACACTATTGCACTCTCCTCCTTTTCTCCATTGCACTAATTTTCCCAGTTTTATTTTTAATTCTCTGACCATTCCTACAAGTCTACTTTTTAGACTGTATTTTCTCAGGTAAACATTTAAATATTGGTGTTTCACCTTTAAATAGAGGTGTATCTTGGGGCTCTTGCCATGACAAACTTCTAACTGTACACACATTCTCTGGACTAGTGTCATCAATTGAAAATTATTTACATTTTGAGTCCTGATTCTGTTGCTTCATTTACCTAACTGCCATTCACAATCCCCTTTATTCCTTGTCTCCTATCACTTTGCAGCCAATGGAATGTAAGGGAAATTTGCTAGGGAGCTTCTGGATAAAGGTAGAAGAAAATTTGTTGGACTCATCATTTTCCTTTTTAGCCTCTGAACTTAGGCAAGATGCCTAGATCTGTGGTAGTCAGCTTACTAATAGGAGAACACATTAAAATCAAACCAAAAAACCTAATGCCATAAGCATGTTGTTGTTGCTGTTGTTGTTGTTGTTAAGTGTTGTTGAGTAGGTTCTGACTCATGGCGACCCTTTATAGGGTTTCCTAGGAGCAGCTGGTGAGTTTGAACTGCTGATCTTGTTGTTCACAGTCCAGTGCTGATCCTACAGTGCCACACCAAGAGAACAGAAACCTAAAGAGGTGAATACTTGATGGAATTTTTTAACAACGAAAACAATGACAAGTTGAAGAGCATGGCAAAACATTCATTGTCAAAATGAACATTTCAAGATCTGTCTATCAGGAATAACAATGCTGTCTGTGACAGGAAACTATCCATACGCCTACAAAGAAGACCAGTTAGTACCATTTTTATTCAAATGCATTCAGCAATCACTAAAGCCAGTAATGACAAAATTGAAGAATTCTACCAACTTCTTCAGTCTGAAATTTATCAAACATGCAATCAAGATGCATGATAATTACTGGTGATTGGGATGTGAAGGTACTTGAAAAATACTGCTTAATGGTGCTGGAGATTGCATGAGATAATTTTGAAAGATCAATGACTTATTTGTTGCAAATGCCTTTTTTATAAATAATATCAAAGGCAACTGTGCATCTGGACCTCACCAAATGGAATACATAAGAATCAAATTGACGTCATCTGTGGACAGAGATAATGGAAAAGCTCAGTAACACCAGCCAAAACAAGGCTAGCGGCTGACTCTGAAGCTGAAGAAAATTAAAGCAACTTCACGAATGCCAAAATATGAACTTGCATACATCCCACCTGAATTTAAAGAGATTTAATGATTGTGTAATTACACAATAATGACTGAAGACCAGAGGAATTGTGATATGACATCAAGAACATCATAAAGGAAGAAACTAAGGTAATTTAAAAGACAGGAAAGAAAGAAGATACCAAAATGGTTATCAGAAAAGACTCTAAAACTTGTTCTTGAACGTTGAGAAACTGTAGCAAATGTAAGAAATTAGGTGATGTAACTGAATGTAAAATTTCAAAGGTCAGGTCAAGAAGACAAAGTAAAGTAGTATAAAGAAATGTGAAAGACCTGGAGTTAGAAAACGAAAAGGGAAGAGCATGCTCATCATTTCTCAAGCTGCATGAACTGAAGGGAAAAAAAATCAAGCCTCGAGTTGAAATATTAAAGGATTCTCTGGGCAAAATATTGAAAGATGCAGAAAGCATCAAAAGAAGATGGAAGGCGTACACAGAGCCACTGTACCTAAACGAATCGGTCGATGTTCAGCCATTTCAAGAGGTAGCCTGTGATCAAGAATGAATGGTACTGAAGGAAGACGTCCAAGCTGCACTGAAGACAGTGGCAAAAAAACTAGGGTCCGGGAATTGATACAATACAAATTGACACACACAACTCTTCTGGTTTTCAGTCATTAAATCTGTCCCTCAGATTGTCTCTAAATTCAGGTGGGATATATTCAATGTCATATCGTGGATTTGTTGGAATTTTTTTCAGCTTCAGCCTATACTTGTATATGAGTAATTGATTGTCTTTTACCACAGAAGTAGTCAATTTGATTCCTGTATATTCCATCTGGAGTCCTGGTGTAGCACTGTGGGATAAAGCACTGGACTGCAAGATCTGTTTGAGCCACACAGTCAGTAATTCAAACGTACCAGCTGTTCCTTGGAAAGCCCTATCCAGGGTTGCTATGTATTGGAACCGAATTGATGGCACTTAACAAAAACAACATATTCTAGTGAGGTTCATGTACATAGTTGCCTTTTATGTTATTTTTTAAAAAAATGTCCTGGTGTAGCTCTGTAGGATAAGCACTGGACTCCAAAGTTGTTTTCAACTGGAGGGTTGGTGGTTCAAACTCACCAGCCACTCCTGTAAAACCCTATGCAGGGTCACTATGAGTCGGAACAGACTCAACGACACTTAACAGCAACAACAAAATCCCTAAGATAACAATCTTTATGTGTTCTATTTAATTGTCGATAACTTCCAATTTTCCTAGATTCATAGTTCCTGTATTACATGTTCGTATTATTAATGGATGTTTGCAGCTGTTTCTCCTCATTTTGAGTTGTGCTCCGTCAGCAAATGAAGGTCCTGAAAGCTTTGCTCCATTCTCATCATATGGTCAACTCCACTTTGAGGAAACTGCTCATATTTGACTGCTTTCCAACCTGCATGGCACTATATCTAGTAACGTTGTACTATTCATAATGTATGCTTTCATCTTCTCGCACTGTATCTTATAATGCTCCGCTGCTATTCATAAGGTTTTCAGTGGCTCAATATTCACAAGTAGACTGCCACTTTGTCTTCCTAGTCTGTCTTAGTCTGGAAGCTCCACTGAAACCTGTCCTCCCTGGGAGATCCTGCTGGGATTTAAAATATCGGTGGCATAGCTTCCAGCATCACAGCAGTGTGCAAGCCACCACGGTATGACAAATTGACAGGCGAGTGATGGGACTCATAAATTAGTGGGACATACAAGGAAGACTGTAGAAGAATTGATGCATGTTAGTTATAGTGTGGCAGAAGGACATTGAAAACACCCTGAACTGCCAGAAGAACAAACAAATCTGTGTTGGAAGAAGTACAGGCAGAATGCTCCTTAAAAGCCAGGATGGTGAGTGAGACTTTGGCTCTCATACTTGGAACATGTTATCAGGAAGGACCAGTCCCTGGAGAAGGACATTATGCTTGGTAAAGTGGAGGGTCAGCAAAATAGAGCAAGACCTCCAACGAGGTGGATTGGCACAGTGAGAGCAGCATTTGGCTCAAGTGAAGCAGTAATTGTGAGGATTGCTCAGGACTGGGCAGTACTTCTTTCTGTTGTGCATATGGTCGCTATAAGTCAGAGCCAACTCGAGGGCACCTAACACCACCACCACTAACCTATGTTCTGAGGGCATCTCTTGTGATAGAGTTGATGGATGAGTCCCATTTCATCGATTCACACAGTTAGAGATGCCCTACCAGATGACAACATGCACTAATATTGGGATAACAACTTCCACTAAATCCCAGAGTCAGAAAATGTCTCATGGGTCATGAAAAGGTTAACCTCTGAAAGGGCATCCACTGAAAACCCTGTCACACACGATTCTACTCAGACACACAAGGTGTCACCATTAACTGGAAAGGACTGATAGCAACTTTGGTTTGGGGTTTTTTACTAGAAAGTCAGTATTCCTTAAGTAATAACTCCCCACTGCACCCCACCTTAATT
>NW_006408536.1:6323084-6335718 GCF_000296735.1 Chrysochloris asiatica
AACAACAACAACTTGCCAGGCAGGCAAGTCTGATAGGTAAGAAGGCAGGCTCCTAAGGACTCCCAGGATTGTCAAATAATAGAGCAGGTCACTGGCTCAAATCCAAACAACTGGAGTTTGGAAGATGAGCCAGATGCAAGATCCAGACCCAGCAGAGAGCAAGCAAGCTTTGTCTGAGTGTCTAATGATTTGGAAGCAGGCCACACCTCTGAGGAAACGTCCTTTTAATTGATCGGCTGCTCATAGCTGACCTCATCATAGAGTTGATTGCCTTATATCAGACCTCATTATGGGGATAACTACACCTCAACTACCAAAACACTGGGAACCTGGGCAGAAGCAAGTTGACATAAAGCCTTAACTATCACACCAAGCATGATGTCCTTCTCCAGGGACTGGTACCTTTTGATCGTGTGTCCAAAGTACATGAGAGGAAGTTTCACCATTCTTGCTTTTAAAGAACATTTTAGCTATACTTCTTCAAAGACAGATTTATTCATTCTTCAGGAAATGCACGATATAAATGGTGGGGCAGTGAAAAACAAAGGGCACTAAGCTAAAGCTTGGCCAAAGTAAAATGAGCTTGGCACAGTCATAACAGCTATCGTTAAAATGAACCTTCTTCCCAAAATACCTGTCACAGTTAACTACACCATAGTTTACCTCTTCTTTTTAGACATGAATAATTTCTTCTTTCAATTGTTAGCTAATTCCCACGCCAAGGAGTATACCAGGAAGGGAGGAAAATAGATGTACATTACTTGTGAAGGACAATGATAACCACCGATGGGAAAACGCTAACAATGCTTGTCAGAGACAACATGTCCAAAACGGTCAGAGAAACTTGAGATAAACAAAGCAACAAAGAAGTTTCTGAAAGTCCTTGGACTCTTACACTGTGCCCAAGATCTCTTTAAGTCTTTCTTCCCCTTTTCCCTCAGAGAGACAGAGCTGGAAGATTTTCTGTTCCCCTGTTCTCTTGACTATCGGTTCTCAATAAACACCCTGCTCTTTGTTCTGACTCCTGTCTCTGAATATTGGCTTCATCAGTGACAGGTGATAAAGAACCATTTTCCTGGTTACACTCTGGCAACCCAGATGGGACAGTTGATCACCTGAGACAAAGAGGCACACTCTTACCAGACCAGCCCTCCTAAAAGGCCCAAGCACCCATAAGGACATTTTCCCCTGGCAGGCACATAGTGCACCTGGTCTCTTTTCCTCTTACAGCACAACTGAGCAATGCACCACAGCTGGCATCCTGCCCCGGCTAGTCCACAAATCTCTTCTTGTTGTGTTCAAGGCAGGGACGGATAGGGCTGTAGTCAGAGGGGCTATTTGGAAAGCCCTTGATCTGGAGCCAAGAGGTGTCTCTGATCACTGTTCCAGCATGTAGGGTCCTGTTGACTATATATGGTATCAGGAAGGCAGGCCTGGGGTTTGGTTTCTGATTTTAGAAAAGATTGGTACGTGTTCTACAACTTTTAGAACAAGGAGCACATATGTATCTGTGTGAATTCAAATAAATGAGAAGTGCTCTGTGCCTTTAAGAAGTGAATAAATGTCTGTGTGTGAGTGAATGAATGAATGAATGAATGAAAAAGACAGTGGAAGGAGGACTGTGGACAGAGGGTCCCTGATCTCTGGGTTATGAATAGAATGTGAGAGCAAAGCAAGCAAATAATGTAAGAGTGACTGGAATTTTAACACTTCAGGTGTTCCGATATTCCTTTGCCTTGTGTATTTGTTTGTCTTTGTCTATGAACAGGAACCAGAGTTTTGGCATTTACAGACTTTGTATGAGTGTCAGGCTTTAGTTTAGGATAATACACAGGATTCCCCCTAAAAGAGTAAGAAAAGAGATTTGGGTAAGCATTTGAGCAGTTGGGGTGGGATACCAAAATAGAAAGCAGGAAGGGATGGCTGGAGTGGGTCTGAGAGCCAGCTAGCAGGAAGACATGTAGGAAAAGTATCCTGATCAGAAGACCATCCTCTGCAGCAACCACCCTAAAAACTGTTTTCTTTCTCTTTATGGAGTGAGCACTCCCAAGAAAGGAAGAATGTCAATTACAGGTGGGCCAAAGAGAGAGAAAAAAAGGCGGTCAAATCAGACAACTGATGGGGGGACTATGTGGACAGACCCATCAGGAGGGAGGCATTTAAAGAGTTAACAAGAGGAGCCAGCAGGGAAAGCATTCCCAGGAACCACCCCCCCCCCCCCCCCAGCTGCATACTAAAGAACAGGAAAGCCTTCAGTTATGAGCCCATGACAAAAAATAAAACAGAGAGAGAAGATAGTTTTTAAGAAAGAGCAAAAGAAAAGCTAAATAGAAAGATAACAAGAGGTTCTTTTAAAGAGAGAGAGGAAAAAAGTAGTTTTGTCTTAGAATGGAATGTCTAGTTATGCCAGTATATGAAAGATAATAAAAAGCTAATCTGAAAGGTATACAGAAAGTTGTAAATGGTCACCTTAAAGTTAAATAAAAGTCTAAACTAATGCCACAAAGAACGGAATAATGTGTATTTGTAGTTCGGTCTGAAAGTGAATATGTTAAGAGAAATAGATAACAAAGGCAAAGGATAGTAGAAAGTTTGTTAAAGATTTTTGTTTAATATGATCAAGGTTCTTGTTTATTTGCAAGTAAAGTTTAATAGGTTAATTCATAATTTGAAAGCTTTAATGTCAAATAGAACAAGAAATTAAGTTTCTTACTGGCAAGATAACAAAATTTCCCCCTGATTACTGAGTAAAAGAGTTAAATTTTATTTGCTTTGAAGACAAAAGTTTTTCTTAAAAAACTGAACACATTTTGGAACAGAATTAACACTTCGTAACAATGTAGAACTTTATAGAAAAGTTGCAAAGATTTTTCTGTTTATGAAAAAAGGGTGCTGAAAGGTTTTATTCAATGAGAAAGGTGTTTAATTCTTATTTGAGTTAAAAATTCATATTACTGTTTCCCCTAAATTTCTGCCTAATATTGAACAGCAGGCACATAATGCAACAACTTAATAATGCAAAATATCCACTATTGTTTCAAAACTGTTATGTGGTTATTACTGCTGTTGTTGTTCAGTTCTGTAAAGTCCAATCCAACTCCTAGAGATCCTGTGTAGGGTTTCCAAGGAGCAGCTGGTGAGTTTGAACCACCGAAACTTGTGGTTCAATCCGACCTTGCAGTCAAGTGCTTATCCTAAGGTGCCATGTTTTTCCAAAAGATAAGGTTAATTATTCGTATTCAAAACTACTTAAGTGTAAAGCTTTAAACAAAAAATGGTAACTTTATTTGGCTCCCATTTAGAATGTTGTATAATGTTTTGTTAAGTTTCAATATTAAGCTAAATATGATCTCTTTACTTCATAATTCTAAAAGGTAAATATTTGAGTAGATGAGACATCTCTATGAATATTTTTTAAATTGTTAAAGCCCAGGAATGATCTGGTTGTGTTCTGTTTAGGTTCTAATTTTGATGTAGGCTTAATTAAATGTGTGTATGAGTACAGGATAAAAATGGCTAATGAGACATGCATCCCAGATACATCTAACTGAGAGTTTTTCAGCTGTATTCCTCTGGGGAAAACAAAGCTCTCCCCGCCCCCAATGTTATGTGGCAACTGTATCAATTGGATTGATGGTACCAAAGAGTTAATATATGCAATAATAAAATAGATTCCCGTGTGTTTATGTTGTATGCTGTTTTATAAGCTTAGGTTTTAAACTAGGTAAGCCCTAAACTAGAATATAACTCTATTCTGAATTTTCTATGTGTATAAGCTTCTGTTTTTATATCTAGTTGAAGGCCATGGGTAATATTTTTCATAAGGCAATCTGAAAAACTCAAATATTTTCTAAGGAAAAAAAGACAAGTGAGTGCTTATGAGTTAAAAACTCTATTATTAGAAGTTGGCTAAATAAATTCATTTTAACAAAGGTGTTTGTGTTAATAACAACTTTAAAAGCAAACCCATCTGTTTGTAAATTGTCTTGTCCTGATACTCCCTCAGATTGGGAACAACTTGGCCCAGAAATGTTTTGGGGTTTACCAAACTATTTTGCAAATAGATTTATTTTGCCACAAAGACAGGGGAAGTGGGATAAAATCCCAAGTATCTAGGTGTTTTTGTCATTGTATCAGAATAAAGCCCTTCCGAAGAAATCTTTTACTTTATTAGACAAAGCCAGAAGAAACTAGGCCAGTGCTGGGGAACTCCTCTTAAGAAGAACTGCTGTGGAATCTGGAGGGGATGGGCTGCCTTTACCCTGTCTGCTCCAGAACTAGTCCTTGCCCCCTGTTCCTAGGCTGCTGAAATCTGATTCTCCAAGAACTCCAGAGCCATACTCCACCACTCCAGAAGGTATGGTCTCCCACCTCAAACCTGAAGGGTATGCCATTCACCCAGCAGGTAAGCTCTGGCAGGGCAGGGCAGTTGTAAGGGAGGTTCCCACAAGCATTGACTAGGAGGCCAGGGCCCCATGGATGCCTGCTTATCCACACACACTTCAAACCTTGCCTTCCCTGGCAAAAAGCGACCATTTTAAAACAAGCCCGGAAAGAGGCTGACAAGATAACTAATCAAAACCCAATGAATGGAAGTCAGCTCCCGAAAGCAACTAAGAAAGTTTCTCAGATGGTTAGGCTTTCTAAGGTGAAAAAAAAAAAAAAATTTTTTTTTTTAATTAATTTCAAAACTTCACGATACTTTGAGGGAGGAGAAAACGGCTCCCCGGAAGTGGTCTCAAGAATACCAAAAAGCATTTAATGAACTCAAGAGTAAACTGATAATAGCCCCTGCCTTAGAACTACCTGACTTAAGAAAGCCCTTTAACCTATTTGTGCATGAATGACAGAGTCTCAGACTAAAAGTACTCAACCAGACTTGAGGGAAAGAGGAAGACTTTCCAAAAAGTCTATAGCTTACCTTTCAAAATAGTTGTATCGGACAGCAAAAAGATGGTCAGTCTGATAGCACAAAAGGCTGCGCAAACAGCTTTAACCAGGGCTCTCCTTCCAAACTGTCTTGCAAGAACACAGAGCAATTTAAAATAAAAGAAAGAGAGGGAGGGGGTTACCCATGGTGGCTCAGCACAAGATAAGATGTATCTCAGAATTTTTACATCTCTTGAAAGCCATCCAAGAACCAGCTACAGTAACTATCTTGTATGGCCTGGATTACCAAAAAACACCACCACAGAAGCTGAAGGAAATCAGTGCACCAAGAAAACCACCAAGGCAGCAGCCCAGCTCCCATCCTTGCAGACCCTGGCCCTAAACCTCAACTTTGAGCTGAGGGTATTCACACTCTGAAGATCTCAAGAGAGCAGCTGGCTAGAGATTCAAGAATGAGTTGTAAAGTAAAATGAAAGGTGCACACTTCCTAAACAAACCAATTGCCATTGTCTGATACAATGACAAGAAAATGAACCACATCCCTAAAGAAAACCTTAGCAAAACCTTGCCAACAAATGAATCTAGCTTGCCCTGCTCAAAATCAGGGTTTCCCCTAGAAGTAGGTTCAAATTGAGCCCCTATGTATTGGTATGTGGGAAACCATTCCTAAATCACTAATGTGAGTTACTGCGAGCCCTTAGCCCCGCCTTAAAGATGATTAATCAATTGACTTCTCCCCAAATGTCTTTCACATAGTACACTTCTCTCCTCAGGTGCTCCCTGGGAGACTGCATGCTATTTAAGTTGTAGATGGGCCACCACCCCTTAGAAGGATACTAAGTGACTCCTTCACTTACACCTCCCAAACTGGGTTTAAGTATAAATGTATTAAGAGATAAGATGTAGTTGTTAAGTGCCATCGACTCGGTTCTGACTCATAGTGACCCTGTATTGGGTTTTCTATGAGCAGCAGAACTTGTTTATTAGCTCTTTACCTGTTTTCATTTTTCCTTTTCATTAAAAAACCCACTTAGATGAAAGAAACCCCTTTGTCCTGCAAGCAGAGGGTTCTCTCACCTTCCAGTTTGGGGATACTTTAGTCTTTTCATGTGTGGTATCAGACTTTATTCCTGTGGGGCCAGCTAAAACAGATAAAGCGAGACCCAGGGGCTGGGACTGTTGCTGAGAATGTCATTTGTGGTTTCAAATACCCTTGGATCAGCAAAAATGGCTCCATGGTTGACACCATCTGACGCTATAACAAAGATTTCTCCATTTTCATTCAGTTCATGTCTCCCTTAGACATTGAAACTTATTGTTGTATCAAGTAGGAGAAAGCCAGAAATCAAGATATGAGGAGATTGCTTGGGGAAATGGAATCCCAATTTTTAGCATCAAAATACAAGAGCTGTGCATATCCTAGACAGCTGGGGCCAGTCTCCTAATGGATTAGTTACTATGTCTTGTTGTTGTTGTTAAGTGCCGTCAAGTCGATTCTGACCCATAGCGACCCTGTATAGAGTTTCCAAGGAGCAGCTGGTGAGCTTGAACCACCAACCTTTCAGTTCAAACTACTTTGTAGTCTGACGCATTAGCCCACAGTGCCACACCAGGACTCCATGTCTTAAGTTATGGCAAAGATCGTTGTTGTTGTTAAGTGCTGTCGAGTCATTTCTGGCTCATAGGAACCCTGTATAGGGTTTCCAGGAATGGCTGTGGGTTAGAACCACTGACCTTGCAGTACAAACCAACCTTGTAGTTCAGAGCTTAACCTACAGTGCTACACCAGGACTCCATAGCAAAGGTGGGGGAGACTAAAAGATTGTTGGGTGTGCCACCACCTCCCCTGATCAGGGGCAGCTGTAAGTCTTACTATGGCTGTCCTTGTTGTTATTGTTAGGTGTTGTCAGGTCAATTCTGACTTATAGTGACTTTTTGCACAACAGAATGGAACACTGCCCAGTCCTGCGCCAGCCTCACAATCATTGTTACACTTGAGCCCATTGCTGTTGCCACTGTGCCAATCCATCTCGCTGGGGGTCTTCTTCAGGGACTGGTCCTTCTCCAGGGACTGGTCCCTCCTGATAATATGTCCAAAGTATGAGAAATGGAGTTTAACCATCCTGGCTTCTCAGGACATTCTGGCTATACTTCTTCCAACACAGATCTGTTTGTTCTTTTGACAGTTTGTGATACTTTTAATATTCTTCTCCAACACAATAACTCAAATGCATCAATTCTTCTTCCCTAGGTGTCCTGGTGTGGTGCTGTAGGTTAATGCTCTGGACTGCAAGGTTGGTTTGATCACAAGGTTGGGGGTTGAAGCTCATCAGCTGCTCCACAGGAAACCCTATACAGGGTCTCTATGAGTCAGAAGTGATTCAATAAGGCACAGCACTTAACAACAACAGTGTTTAATTACGCTGGACCCCCCAACTTCAGTCTCATTCACTAGCCTCCCTGGTACCCAGTGTGTATGTGGTTAATTCAATACCTTTTCTCGGTTTCCTGCTTTCTTCTTTCAGCTTTCATCAACTGGACTATTCAGTGGGCAGCCCTACTAGGACCTTCTGTTATTTCCCTTCTGTCCTTAGTATTGCAAAACTCGTGGTTGACTTCAGTAAGCCTCAGTCTCCCGCACACTCTGAATGAAAACGTGCCCCTATACCCATCCTGGCACACATTTTGTTATGTGGTGGAAAGCTGTATCCTACTAACTGGCTCCCTGACCCTCAGGGGTCCCTCTATACTTGAGCCATTCAGTCCCTTACCATAATGCATTTCACAGGACAAGTGCACCCTGAGTTTCTTCACTTTTCCAGACTCAAGTCCACTCTTCGCTGCCCAAAAACTGGGCAGAAGAGAGATGTTATTGGAATTACAGTAAACAGAGTAGACAAAGGATATAACCCCATTTTAGAAAAAAAAAAAAAGGAGATTTAGGTAGTGGTTCCTCTGAACTGCCATCCCAGGACTGGAAATTTCTCAAATGGAAATGACCATACACAACTTACTGTCACACTTCATCTTCTAGCCTTGCTTACTAAAAAGGCTTTGAAAACTCAATATGTCTGTCACCTGTTTAGTGAACATAGTGGCTCAGAGTGGCTAGTCCTTTTAGAGCAGGTTAAAAAACAAACAAACAAACAAAAATCGTTTGCCCTGCGAAGGCATGCTTCCTCCATTTGGGGAACAGGAGATGTCTGCCTATGAATCAAACAAGATGTCTCCAGCTTTCAGACCTGACTATGCCAAATTATATTAGTTTCTCACCCCCAAAGCACGCCTGTTCAGTAGGAAGCAGTCAGAGAGAAGTGACACCCATTTCTCAGCTTGAGAAATGAACAACAAAAGTGGGGAATTGAAACAGGACGCTGAGAAACTAAGGACACCAAGAAAGGTTGACCAAAGTAAAATGAGATCTAGACTGTCATAGCAGTTACATTAAAATGAACTTCCTTCTCTAACTACCTTTCATAGTCAATTACTACCCCATAGTTAATCTTTTTTTTTTTTTTTTAAGGATAATCATTTCTTCTTTTAATTGGTAAATAACCCCCACTCTTTAGGACTCTCCCAGGAAGGGAGTAAAACAGCTGCACATTTATTGTGAAGGCCACTGATAACCACTGCTGAGAAAAAGGTAACAGTGTCTGTTAGAGACAGCATGTCCAAAACGGTCAGCAAGACTTGAAATAAACAAAGCAACTAAGAAATTTCTGAAAGTCCTACACAAAAGATCCCTTTAAATTCTCACTCCCCTTTTCCCTTAGAGAGACAGGTCTAAGACATTTTTCCACTCCCTTGTTCTCATGAGTATAGATAGTCAATAATGCTTTGCTCTTTGCTCGGAATCCTGTTTCTGAATATTGGCTCTATCAATGACAGGTGATAAAGAACCATATTTCTGGTTATTCACAATTCAAAGGCATCAGTTCTTCTTGAGTCTTCCTTATACACTGTTTAGCTTTCACATACATATGAAATGATTGAAAGTGCCATGGCTTGCACCAGGCTCACCTTAGTCCTCAAAGTGACATCTTTGCTTTTGAAGACCTTCAAAGAAGTCTTTTGCAGCAGATTTGCCCCATGCCGTATGTCCTTTGATTTCTTGATTGCTGTTTTCATGGGCATTGATTATAGATCTAAATAAAGTGAAAACCTTGACAGCTTCAATCTTTTATCCGTTTACTATGATATTACTTATCGGTCCACTTGTGAAGATATTTGCTTTCTTTATATTAAGGTATAGTGTAGGCTGTAGTCTTTCATCTTCTTTGGTAAGTGCTTCAAGTCCTCTTCACTTCCGTCAAACAAGGTTGTATCATCTGCATATAGGAGGTTGTTAGTGAATCTTCCTCCAATCATGATGCCATATTCTTCTTCATACAGTTCAGCTGCTCAGATTATTTGCTCAGCTTATAGTCTGAATAACTATGGTCAAAGGATACAACTCTGATAAAACATCTTTCCTGATTTTAAAATATGTAGTTTTCCCTTGTTCTATTTGAGCAACTGCCTGTGGTTTATGTACAGGTTCCACATGAGCATAATTAATTTTTTTCTGGAATTTTCATTTTTTGCATTGTTAGGTACAGTATTTATTATTATTATTATTATTTTAGGATCCACAGGGTGTATTGCTTTTCCATAGTCAATAAAACACAGGCAAACATCTTTCTCATATTCTCTTCTGTCAACCAACATCTATCTATCTGACATTAGCAATGGTACCTACCCCTTGTTCCATGCCCTCTTCTGAATCCAGGTTGAATTTCTTGCAGCTCCCTTCAGTTGTATCACTATAACCATTGTGAAGTATCTTCACTAAAATTTTACTTTGCTATTAATGATAATGTTAGATGATTTTCCTTTTCCATCGAATCATCTTTCTCTAGAATGGGCTCACATATGAATCTCTTCCAGTCAGTTGACTAGATAGCAGTTTTCAAATTTCTTGGCATCGACTAGTGAGTGCTTCCAACGTTGCATCCATTTGCTGAACCACATCAATTGGTATTCTGTCAATTCCAATTTCGCCAATGCCTTCAGTGCAGCTTGAATTCCTCCTTTCAGTACCGTTGGATTTGGATCAATGCTACCTTCTGAAATGAACGTTGAGCACTTACAGTGACTCTTGTGAATTTTGTCCATCTTCTCCCAATGTATCCTCATCTTGCCCATAAAATCTTGAATTTTTTCTTGAGGTCTTTCATCTTGAGAAATACCTAGTGTGTTCTTTCTTCTCTTTTGATTTCCTAATTCCAGGTCTTTGTACGTTTTATTAGAATACTTCACTTTTTTTAATTTTCTTTCCTTAAGCCACCCTTTGAAATGTTCTATTCAGCTCACTTCATCGTTTATTATATTTGAATTAACTATTGTACATTCAAACAGGAGTCCTGGTGTGGTGCTGTGGGTTAATGCACTGGACTGCAAAGTCTGTTTAAACTACAAGGTTCAAGCTCACTAGCTGCTCCTTGGAAATCCTATACAGGGTTACTATGGGTTGGAAGCAACTCAATGGCACTTAACCACAACAGCATTCTACATTCAAGAGCAAGTTTCAGAGTCTCTTCTGACATCCATCTGACCTTTTCATGACCTTTTGCTTTCTTCAAGTATGATGTCTTTGATGCCTTGTTTTAGGCCTTAGAGTTCAATTCATAAAATATATTCTTGAGATGGTCTCTAAATTCATGGAAGATATACTCAAGGTCATACTTTGAGTCTCATGAACTTGTTTACATTTTCTTCAACTTCAAATTGAACTAGCATATGAGCAATTGATGGTCTGTTCCACAGTTAGCCTTGTTTTGGCTGATGATATTGAGCTTCTCCATTGTCTCTTTCCACAGCTGTAGTTGATTTGATTCCTGTGTATTGTGGATTATTGCTTTGTTGTTGTTGTTGTTAAGTGCCGTCGAGTCGGTTTCGCTACTATCTCAAAAATAGCTTTTACATGTGCCACCTCCTCCTCACCTGCCATTGTATTTTAGAACACTTTGTTGCATTTTTTTTTTTTTAAATCCGGTGAAAACATACACCAAGTCAACCAGTTCTACATGTAGTGGCATTCTTCAAGTTGTACAACCCTTCTATTTTTTCCCCAATAATTTCACCATAATTTTACAAGTAATTTCAGAGTCTATGTTTAACCACATAAACTCAGTGCCCCCAAAGCTAAAACTCCTTCTCCCTTCCTTCCCACTAATAATTTGGTGACCACTAATAATCTTTGGTTCCTATATATTTGCTTATTTCATACAATGAGTTTTACAATATTTGTGCTTTTGCAACTGCCTTATTTCACTTAGTAGTTTCTGGGTGGTGGAAACGGTTAAGTGCTGGACTACCGGTTAAAAGGTTGGCAGTTTGAACTCACACTTAGAAGAAATGTTTGATAATCTTCTTCTGAAAGGCCTCAGTCTTGAAAATCATAGGAAACAGTTCTACTGTATAAATATGGGGTTGCCACGAGTCAGAATCAACTCAACGGCAATTAACAACAATGTTGTCAAGGTTCATCTATATTACGGCATGTTTTAGTTTTAAAATGTGAAATATTTAAGTATACAGATTTGGGTATATAAATACATATTCAATATACTACATGATTATGAAGCAAATATGTGTCTCTCATTTCCCTCTCCAATACATTCTCCACGAGGCACCAAGAGTAGTATTTCTATACTGCAGGTAAGATAAGGCTGTTGCCTATTTTAATGTTTCAAAAGCTTTCATTGTGTTCAGAATAAAGTTCACACTCTTTAATACTTCTTAAAATGCAGTTCTTGAACCTTGCCTTGCCTTTAGAAGCGACATTTCTATCTATCTAGCACCTTGTACTTCCCCTTTAACAGACAGAACTTAAACCTGGTTTTACTTTATATCTTCCACCAAACTCTGACCTCTATGAGGGCAGGGATAATAATACTTCATTCACTACTCTTTAACCAGGGCCTAACACTGCTTGGCTCATAATAAACATTCATAAAATATATTGAGAATCCTGAACAAGTGGAAAAATCTAAACTTAAAAGACCAGTTTCTGTTGAGTTGATACTAACTCAAGATGATCTCATGTATTTTGGAGTAGAATTGCGCATTGGGTTTTTGATGGCTGTGAACTTTTGGAAGTATGTTGCCAGACCTTTCTTCTGAAGTGATTCTGGGTGTATTCAAACCACCAACCTTTTGATTCATAACTGAGCATTTAATCATCTGGGCCACCCAAGGACTCCACTCTCTATACTTAACCCAAACCCTAATTTGCCATCAAATCAATTGCAACTCATAACTACCTCATGTGTGTCAGAATAAAACTGTGCTCCATAGTTTCCAGTGACTGTACTCATTCAGAGTAGATCGATAGGCCTTTCTTCCAAGGAGCCGCTGGATGGATTAGAACCACCAGTTACTAGTGCAGCACTTAACCATTTGCATCACCCAGACAGATGATAATTACAAAAGCATGTAGGTACAAAGATAAAATGTATATTTTCATTGTAGTACAAAAATGCTTTCTAAATAATGACTAAGTCAGACGATGGGTAGAGTTACATTTACACATCTATTTATTTATAAACTGACTCTTTTCTTGGTTTATGATAGTCATTACTATCAGTCTCTGAGAGGCAAACTGATTTCATTCCCCGGGTCACTAAGAATGGTATTGCACCCTCTCTTTAATTTGCTGCAAACTCTGGTAGTGTAGTGGCTACGAATCGGGCTGCTAACCTCA
>NW_006408536.1:6337145-6353961 GCF_000296735.1 Chrysochloris asiatica
AGATGGATTGGCAAAGTGGCAGCATCAATTGGCTCAAGTGTGGCAACAGTAGTGAGGTTGGCCCAGGATTGGGCAGTGTTTCGTTCTGTTGTGCCTAAGGTCGCTATGGGTCGGTACTGACTCAATGGCACCTAATAACAACAAACAACAACATGTAGGTAGGATTCCCGGTGTGTGCTGTAGGATCAGCACTGGACAGCGAACCTCAAGGTCGGCAGTTCAAACCCACCAACTGCTCCTCTAAAACACTATACAGGGTCACTATGAGTTAGGACCGACTGAATGGCACTTCACAACAACATGTAGGAGAACCGGGTTCAATTATTGGCCAATGTATCTCCTGTACAGCCATCACCCATCTGTCATTGTAGGCCTGTATGCTGCTATGATGCTGAACAGGCTTCACTGGAACTTCCACACCAAGATAGACTAGGAGGAAAGGCCTGGTGATCTACTTTCAAAAGTCAGCCACTGAAAACCCTGTGGATCATGATGGCTAGAGCTGAAATTGATTATGGGGAGGGCACAGAACCAGGCAGTGTTTTGTTTCATTTTTATATGGGGTTGGCAGGAGTCCAGGGCCAACTCTACAGCAGCTAACAACAATAACAATAGCATAAGCATTATTTAAAGTAAAATAAACTCATTCAATGCCATAATAGTGAAATGAACTGAATTACACTATGGAAAAGATATTTCAGTAAAGAGAAATGTACTCCTGTTTAGCACTTGGAAAAGGCGTTAAATAATAGACAAGTTATTTGAATAGTGTAGAATCTTCTTGCCTAGACATTCCATTAATCCATTGTTTAGTCTTGGAGGAACACTAGAGGCTATCTTAAGAAAAGTATTATAACTACCTTCACTGCATTAAAGTGCTTCATTCTACAATGTGATCACTACCAAGGGTAATCATTCACACCTTCATTTGCTTGTTTACTTTGGAGTTTAAACCACATTCATCACCACTCCTTCCTGAATTGAAAAACACCTAATTGCAGTGATACCTGCTAGCAATAGGCTATGACCAGAAGCATCAGTTAATAAAACACACACACATGCACACGCATACATAAAGAGATACCAGTTCAGATAAAAAAAAAAAATAGTGTTGATAAATTTAAACTAATGGCATCTGGACAATGAATTGGGGGAGAAAAAGAAAAGATAGAAAGTCCAATTTCCTAGAAGCTTTGAAGTTACTGAAGTAATTCCAGTACATCAATGATGTTGTCCATATCATAGGCAGTTAATTAAAATTGCCGTTCAGACTGATGTCCTGGCAGTGTGAAATTTCACAGGTAGAAATAGCTGAAGTAATGGGGCAGAATTTTTTAATTAAACCAATTGGAAGCAAGGGCTTTACTATCAGAAGTCTAGAAACAACTTAATGGTCTTATCTAATTATGCAAATTGGAGGAAAATTGGGGTCTATGTGGGATACACTTCCCGCCCCTTCCACTTCCTATGGTGCACTGAGTGCTTCAAGTCCAAAATTAGTAATTCTTTACATGTGGATGCTCTGTCTGAAGCAGTGGTTCATAAATGTTTGCATGCATCAGAATCACCTTGATGGCTTGTTTAGTAGCATAGATGGTTTGGCTACTCCGCCAGACCTACTGAATCAGAAACTCAGGAGTGGAGCATGGACATTTGCATTTCTATGCAGTCTCAAGTGATGATGATCCTGCTCATTCTGAGACCACACTTTGAGAACCACTGCTCTGAAAACCCTGGGTAGCGCAAATGGTTTGTGCTTGACTCTGTAACCTAGAAGTTGGCAGTTAGAACCCACCCAGTGGGTGATCTGCTTCCATTAAGATTATAGCCAACAAAATCCCATGGAGCAATTCTTCTCTGTAACATATGGGGTTGCCTTGAGTCAAAATCAGCTCAATGCCAGTAGACTTGCTTTTTTGGGTTTGCCTCTAGAAAACAATAAAGTCTCCACCAATGTTTCTCAAACTTTAATATGCATAGGAATATCCTGGTTATCATATTAAAATGTATGCAAGCCACATAGAGACTGTAAGAAATGCATATTCTAATTGAGTAGGTCTGGTGAATCTTGCTCCAATTCAGATAAGAAGTTCTTCTTCATATAGTCCAGCTTCTCAGAATATTTGTTCAGTATTCACATTGAATAAGTATGGTGAAATGATAATGCGATGCACACTTTTCCTGAGTGGCGCTGTAGGATAAGCACTGAACTACAAGGTCGGTATGAACTGCAAGGTTGGCAGTTCAAACTCACCAGCTGCTCCTTGGAAACCCTATGCAGGGTCACTATGAGTTAGAACTGACTAAGTGACCCTTAACAACATGTATCCATCCCCTGCCCTATTCAGATGGCTGACTTCTGTTCTATGTATAGGTTCCGCATTAGCACAATTAAGTGTTCTGGAATTCCCATTCTTTTGTTTGTTTGCATACTTTGTTGTGATACACACAGCCTAATGTCTTTGCATAGTCAATAAAACACAGATAACCATCTCTCCGGTATTTTCTGGTTTTAACTAAGATCCATCTAACATGAGCAATATGAGGCATCAGAATTGGAGGAAGATTCATTAACTGATATGCAGCTGACACAACCTTGCTTGCAGAAAGTAAATAGGATTTGAAGCACTTACTGATGAAGATCAGTGTTACACTTCAACATAAAGAAAACACAAATCTTCACAAGTGGACCAATAAGCAACATCTTGATAAACAGAGAAAAGATTGACATCGTCAAATATTTCATTTTACTTGGATCCACAACCGACACTCATGAAAGTAGCAGTCAAGACGTCACACGATGTATTTCATTGGGCAAGTCTGCTGCAAAAATGTTAAAACATAATGATGCTGCTTTGAGGACTAGGGAGCGCCTGACTTAAGTCATGATATTTTCCGTGGCCTCATATGTATTTAAAAGCAGAACAATGAATAAGAAAGACAGAATAAGGATTGGTGCCCTTGAATTGTGCTGTTGGTGAAAAATACTGAGTATACCAGGGGCTTCCAAGAGAACAAACAAGTCTGTCTTAAAAGAAGTACAGCCAGAAGCGATGATGGTGAGACTTTGCCACATGCGCACATGTAATTAATTGCTGAGAAAGAAAGAAGAGACGTCTGCTCCTGTAAAGATTTACAGTATTGGAACCCCGAAGCAGCAGTTCTAATGGGTCCTATAGGGGCACTATGAGTCAGAATCGACTTGATGGTAGTAGGCGTTCAGTGAGTTGTAGTCTCTGGAGGACATTATGCTTAGTAAAGCAGTCAATGAAAAAGAGGTAGATCCTCAATGAGATAGATTGCCACAGTGGCTTCAACAATGACCTCAAATATTGTAAGGATTGTGAGGATGGCGCAGGACCAGGCAATATTTCCTTCCATTGTACATAGAATGAGTTGCTCTGAGTCTGAACCAAGTTGATTGCACCTAACAACAGGTCTGGTGATGCCAATGTCTGTCTTCTGTAGAACGTATTTTGAAAAGCTGGGAGACGCTGTTTTTTTTTTTTTTTTTGAAGCAGAGTTTCAGATTTTATTAAGCCAGCTGGCTCAGAGGAGCTAACTTCTCCAGATTCTGAGCCCCGAGTGCAGGTCAGTACAGGCTTATATGGGGTCAGGAGCCTCAAAAGGGGGGGGGGGCATAAACAGGAAAGGTAAAACATTAATTGCCTTCTTCTGGGAGACAAATTACAATGTTAATCAGGTTACTGAGTGGGACCAATCCTGCCAGGAAGCAAGCTAGAATGCTAATCAGGCTATTGAGATGGACCAATCTTCTGGTTTCCCTCCTGTCTTCAATTACTTAGTTAATCGGAGCCTCACCATCTGGTGGTTCCTGTAGGAGTTGCTGGTACTTAACACAGAGTAGTTGTGAGGTTCCTTTCCAACTGATTATTGTTTCTATGGTAGTCCGTTTGGCCCTGATTGCTTGCAAGGGTTGGTTGAGCTAGTTTCAACTTCCCAGAGACGAGGCTTTTTTCAGTCTGCTGTGGTGAATCCAGGTGGGGATTTCTTCTACCTTGTTTGTTGGGTTTGGGATAATTGTTTTGTTCCAGCCCTCAGTAATCTTTGCAGATGCTTCTGTGCAGGCTGTCAAGGGACCTTTCATGGTGGCACGTTCACAACAGACAGATCACGTCCAGACCTTGCTGTTCTTCTCACAAGGATTTGTAACACCTCTTAGCTTTGGCGAGTTTCGAACCAGGAGTCCACTCCGCGCTTTGGTCTACCACCAGCCTATTCCAGAAGTCCTGGCTGGTTCTCTGGTTCAACCTCTCCTTTTGAGTCCAGTTGGGAGAGGTAGGTGCGGCTGGTCAGGGAACCAAATGTTACAGCAGTTTTAGATTGGAAGAAACCGAGGCCACTCGGAGAGGTGAAGCAGAGTTTCAGATATTATTAAGCCAGCTGGCTCAGAGGAGCTAGCTTCTCCAGATTCTGAGCCGAGACCCTGCTTTTGCGCTCAACTACTAACCCCAAAATGTGGCAGTTCAAATATACCCGAGGTGCCTTAAAAGAAAGGCCGGTGATCTGCTTCCAAGATGTCACAGACTTAAAAACCTTATGAAACAGTTTTATTCTGCGCACATGGGATCACCATTAGCTAAAATGAATCAGAATGAATTCTGTGACAGCAGGTTTGGTTTGGGTACAGTATCTTATTGTGAATCTCTTCATCATACCATTATTTCTTAAGTGGGAGAAGTTGTGTAAAGCTTGAAAGCACTCGTGGGAAAGGATTGTGCAGGGAGAAAGAAGCGTGTGAGAAAATTGAGGTTAAGGTCAGAATGAGGGTGTTGTGCTAAAAACTAACTACTTTATCTTCACAAAGTATTAACACTTTGCAGTTCTACAAGTTCAGCATGCCCCCCTCCTCCATCTACCCAATATTAACATTGCATTTAGCTGACTTTGAAAAATTAAGTGTTCAGAGCCCAGTATCTTTGAAACAAAGCTTTGTTGAATTACCTAGACACTCTGAATACATTTCTTTATTTTTAGAATTGCAAAAGTAAACCTAATGGAAGCTAAATAATTGTTTCTTTAAAACAAACAAAACAAAACAATAAGCATAGTTTCCTGGTTTTATGATTCCACACACACACACACACACACACACACCTCTTTCAGAATTACAGACATCAACTCTCTACACTCTATAGGCAACACTCAGTCTTGAAGGTATCGGGTGATTATTATGAACTACAGTAGAAGGCAATTAAGCATTTCTAGCCATGCTTTCTTTTAAAAAAGCTCCATACAAATGCTACTTGATAAAATATAGCGAAACTCCAACTCATTTGCTCAAGTATAAAATTCCTATTGAATGCATTAAAGTATGGGTTATTTTATTCAGACATTTTAACATAAACTGCAATTACCTATCTAGTTTTTTTTTAAAAAAATGACAAAGTGATAGGTTTGTTTGCTTTTGATTTGCATGTATTTTGGGGGTGGCCAGGAGGTGACCAGTGGTGTCATATTATCGCTGGTGTACTGGATATTTGTTTAGCTTATGCTAGTATAGAATTAGCTAGAATTCCAATTACTCTCAGAAAGAAGAGAGTAATTTCAGCACAGGAATAGAATTGAAGGGCTGGCATTGGAAAGGCACTGGATTAAATGCTGCTGGAACAACTGCAGGTGAGGTGTCTCCTATAAAAGGTGCCTAAAATTCTGCTGAGAAACAGTTCACGTTACAAGTTGATAATTAGTGTGAATTTCATGATAATACGACTCGTCTTCATTCAGTTAACATACTATATTTATTAATAACAGTTGTTGCTGTTAAGTGCTGTCCAGTCAGGTCCATCGGTTCCAACTCACCTGACAAAAAAAATGCCATCAAAATCTCTGAGCTAATATGATTTTATTATTTTATAGAAAAGTATATAATTAAAGTGTTGTTCTTATAAATATAATGATGTTTGGACTTTTAAGTCCTTCCTTAAAAATGTGAGAAAAAACTATTTAGTGTTAACAATATTTGTTCTTGAAAAATGCTGAATTTTTTTTTTTCGTTATTCACTGTTTCATTATTCCCTACAAGCTACCACTTATAATTTAACCTAAAAGTAACAATCACTCAATCTGCTGTACCTTAGTCATTCTGAAGCTCATATGCATACCAGAATGCTGCCTACTAGGAAACTTTCTGGAACTTCGAAAGTTGTGCCAGTTTAAAAACATAAATTAATCACTAGTGTTTTAAATTTTTTATCAAGGCAAAATTGTAATCAAGCTAATACTTTGACCCATAGCTAAACTAAGGACCAAAACATTCTTGTGGGTTTTTACAATTCAATCAGTCAACTCAATTGAAGCAGATGGAACGCTATGTACCAGATGGCTTGCTAAGCACTGTGTGTATATGAGGTTCTTTGGATGAGGAATGAGTATTAAATGAATTAAAAGGTCAGATTTTAGATTGGACATTTCCTTTTGCTTTTGAGTTCCAGTTAAGTCTAAAGTGGAGGGAAATGTCGTTATTTATTAGGATCATGTATCAGAGCAGGCATTTTTCTGCTTAGAGATTAGTACTTTCCCTCTCCTCTCCTCTGTATATATGAGGTCACCTGCAAGAAGGGTCAGGAGCCTTGGTTGTGCTATAGGATAGGCACTGAACTGCTAACCAAAAGTGTGGCAGTCCAAACCCACCTGCTGCTCCTTGTGAGAAAGATGACGCTTTCTGCTCCAGCAAGGGTTTATAGGTTCAGAAGCAATATCTAGGACCCCAATGAGTTAGAATTGACTCAATTGCAGTTGGTTTGGGTTTGTAAGGAAAGCAGACTGGCTTTTCCCACTCCATCTGGTTATAGAGACTTATAGACCCAGCTTGCTATAACAAGAACATAACTAGAGAGTTCTTGAGAGAGCTTAGCATGTTTCCCTTGGAGACTGGGGACATATGTCAGCTCCTTCCCCTGAGCCTTCACAAGGTGGGAGGCTGTTTGACACATCCTAGATGGCAGAGTGAAAACAGGGAACAACAACATGGCAATTCTGAATGTCCCCTTTTTGACCTGGTCAAAGAAATGGTCATTTCCTGTTGGATGTAGTATTCAGGTTAGAGCTGTCTTGATGGAATGCTGTCCAAGAGGCCTGTTTGTCAGGGTTGATTAAATGTCAGGGTAAAAATGATAGGGAGCTGATGCTGAGAGGCGCCACAAGTGTTAAGTGAAAAAGCACCTGTCCATAAAGGGAGATGTGTTTTCCAGAGACACTCATGGGAGGAATTCCCAGTCACCCCAAAAGACTGACATTCTGTTACTCTCCAAGTCATAGCTACCAGCTGTGGTTAAGAGACTACTACAAAAGTCCTGGCCATAGAAAACCATTTGCATCTCTTCATCTGATTCTCACCCCATCCCTGACAAGGAGCCAGAAGCTGAGATGAGGAAGGTGAGGAGGAGTGAACTGACAGAGCTGATTTCTCCCCTAGTGCATGTTCATAAATCATGTGTCAGTCTAGAGGTGGGGAGAGAAAAAAAGATTAAATTGGGTTTGAGATTAAAGTTCTGATTTATACTGTACTATTTAATAACAGAAAATGATTATTAATTACCAAATGAGATGATTTTTATTTGACATATTTACAGGAAAGCTGAAGGAACTGCCTGAAATGTCATCTGGAGCAGAGAAAGGTTGATAATAGCAAACAAAAAGATAAAGCTGCTAAGGATAAACATTTGTTTTCTAAAGCAAAACAAACAAACATACCCAAAAAACCCATACCAGTTGCCACCAAGTCACTTGTGACCCATGGCAATCGCATGTATTGAAGAGAAGAACTCCCCCCTCCCCCCATAAGGTTGTCTTTGTTGTATTCTTCATAGGTAGAGTCTCTGGGTGACACAAGTGGTTAAGTGCTGAACTACTAGCGGAAAGGTTGGCAGTTAGAACTCACCCAGAGGTACATTGGACAATAGGTCTGACAATCTGTTTCTGAAAGCTCTCAGCCTAGAAAGCCCTTTGGAGCAGTTCTCCTCTGCCCACAGCGAGCGGCTACGAGTTGGCATTGGCTGGATGCTAATAGCAAGCTCCAGAAGCAGACCATCAGGCCCTTCTTCCATGGTGAGTGGCACTGGGTGAGTTTAAACCACCCACCTTTAGGTTAGTTGTAGAGTGTAGCTTTTACCACACATGGATCCAGCTAATAAACTGAGAGCTAATGAATGGAGTCCTGGTATGGCAGTGTATGTTAAAGTGCTGGACTGCAAAGTCGGTTTGAACTGTGAGGTCGATGATTCAAGCTCACCAGCCGCTCCTCAGAAACCCTATACAGGGTCACTGTGGGTCGGAACTGACTTGACAGCACACAACAACACCAACAACAAATGAATTGTAACATCAACCCTAGCCTCCATGACCGTGAGACTAGAAGAACTAGATTGTGCCCAGCTACCACTGCTGAGCTCTCTTGAAAAGGATCACCCTCGGAGGTTCTAAACAGAGTGGGAGAAACATGTGGAACAAAACTCAAAATCATAAAAAAAAAAAAAAAAAAAAGACCAGGCTTATTGGACTGAAAGAGACTGATGGAACCCTCGAGACTATAGCTCTTAGTCACCCTTCAAGCCTGGAACTGAAATCACCCCACTAGCTCAACTTATAGGCAAATGACAGGCTTATAAAATATTCATTAGCATCAGGAAGTTAGGTACCCACTCCTTAGAATAGCAACCATATAAGATCCAAAGGGCAGCATTTATCTAGGGAGAAAGCTGAAAAGGCAGGAAAGGATAGGGAAGAAAGATAAAGGGAAATGGTAGACATAGGAACAAATAGGGAGAGTGCTTTTACATTGTGGAGATTGCAATCAAGGTAACAAAACAAAATGTGCTATGAACTGTTGAATGAAAAATCAATTTTCTTAAAAATTTTCACTCAAATCACAATATAAAAGAATTATTACAACTAAACAAAAATCAATAGATACGATAGTATAACCTACATCAGCTTCATTTTTTACTTGTCTTTGGGAGTATGTTCCATTTCACATGGGGAAAATTATGTTAAATGAACTTAGAGTATGTTGCTTACCTCCTCATATTTTGTTGTTGTTGTTGTCAGGTGCTATCAAGTCGGAACCGACTCATAGCGACCCCATGCACAGCAGAACGAAACAATGTCCGATCCTGGGCCAACCCCACCACCGCTGCCACACTTGACGCCATCAATGATGCCACCTGGCTGATCCATCTCGTTGGGGGTCTTCCTCTTTTTCTCTGACCCTCCATCTTACCCAGCATGACATCCTTCTCCAGTGACTGTTCTCTCCTGACAATATGTCCAAAGTATGAGAGATGAAGCTTAGCCATCCTGGCCTCCAAGGAGCACTCTGGCTACACTTCTTCCAAAATAGATCTATTGGTTCTTTTGGCAGTCCATGGCACTTTCAGTATTCTCCAACTCCACAACTCAAAGGCACCAATTCTTCTACGATCTTCCTTATTCACTGTCCAGCTTTCGCATCCATATGAGGTTATTGAAAATACCATGGCTTGGGTCAGATGCACCTTAGTCCTCAAGCTGACATCTCTGCTCTTCAACAGTTTAAAAAGTTCCTGTGCAGCAGATTTTAGTTGATATAAAAAAAATACGGGATGATGTCAGGCTGGGTTCTCTAGAGAAGCCAAACCAGTTAAACTTTTATCTGTATATGTAAAGAGAAGTTTATATCAAGGAAATGGCTCACACAGTTGGAGAGGTTGAGAAGTCTCAAGTCCAGGTCAAATGAACCATGTTCAGCAGGCAGTCAGGCAGGTAGGCAGGCAGGTAAAAAGGAAGGGTGCTGAGGACTTTCAGGCTAGGCAGGTAATAGAGCAGGTCAGTGCCTCAAGTCCAAAAACCCGGAGGTTGAAGAATGAGCCAGACGCAAGATCCAGACCCAGCAGAGAGCAAGCAAGCTTTGCCACAACCCCGAGGAACCTTTCTTTCAGTTGATTGACTGCTCATAACAGACCTCATCATAGAGTGGATTACAGCCTAGTCAACTTGACACAAAACCTTAACTATCATAGATGAAAAGAAAATGAAGCCACTAAAGAGGTCCTCATCCCACAGAGATTCAAAGGAGGTAGACTGAAGTGCCGTTTCAATTTAGAGCACTTCTTGGAGGATCCATTGCCAGGTTAGAACTCATACACTTGTATGTCTGTACAGCAGCGCGAAGAAACTAAGACAGTAGTCTATCTAGGAACCAAATCTTTCTAGGAGGAGACCTTCTTAATGATTTGTTGTTGTTACTAAGTGTCATCGAATAAGTTCCAACTCATAGTGACTCTGTATAGGGTTTCCAAGGAGTATCTGGGGGGTTTGAAGCACTGACCTTGTGGTTAGTAGGTCAGTGTTTATCATTTAGTGCCACAGCAGGACTCTTAATGATAAAAAGTGTGAATTCCGAAATTCTACAAATCTGAGTTTTCATCCAAGATCTCTCCCAACTATGTGACTACGAACATGGTCTTCTCTGAGCTTCAGTTTCCTTTTCTATAAAGACTGACCTCAATAAGAGATAACATGAAACATGCTTAGCAGGTGTCTAGCACAGAGCCAGAGTAGTCGTTGGCAATGCTACTAATAGTATCATCATTGAAGAAAATAAAGTATTAAATTGTTCCAGTATGTTGTCCTTACACTGCTTATTTGCCTAGATGTTTCACTATAAGACATAATGTAATCCTCTGCTTATTTGTTGAAATGTTCAATCTGACTTCTTTTTTATCCCATTATGGTTCAAATTACACAATCTACCCTTCCCTTCATCAATAATTAGGCTAGCTCTATATGTGACAGCTGCTAATAAGGACAGACAGCTGGTGGCGCAACTTAATAGCATAAAAACAAAAAGATAAAACCATTGGTTCATCCAAACCAATAATTTCCTGCTGCAACTACAATAATGTTTAGTTAGCTTAAATTTTCATTCAGTGTCATGTCTAGAGTATAGTTTTTCAGTATCCATGGGGTTCATTTGATATATTTCTTTACTTTTCTTTATTTAAACTCAGGTTCAAGAAAAGTGTCTTCAAAAGCATGTAGAGTCATCTGCTTAAATAGCTAGGCCATAAGCAAAGATACTCAATTATGACTGTACCATGAATATGTCTTCATTATATATTCATGAAGGCTCTTATGAATAACCTAATACACATTTTAAAGATTTTTTTCTCTCATTTCAATCTGTCAATTTGCAGACTTTGTTGTTGTTAAAGTGTCATTGAGTTGGTTCCGACTCATAGAGACCCTGTATAGGGCTTTCAAGGAGTGGCTGGTGGGTGTCTAGACATAGGAACTACTATCTCAACAGTCACAAATTGAACAAAACCCAATTTCTTGTCAGTTTATAGCAACAACTACTATATTGTATAATATTTATTTTATAATATTCACCTTCACATTATTTTCCCTACAAACTCTTCGTGTCAATTTCTCAACACCCAGCTCTCTAAAGTTGCACCTATTGAAAGTAGTGATAATGACAAGTTAAAACCACTAAAGCCACGACATGAATTGGTAAGGAGATGTGCTTATAACAATTTTGAAGCTGAGTCAAACTTCCAAAAGTTCATGTTGCCCCAACATCTTTTAGCCCTTTGGTATACAGTGCATTGCTAAGTGGAAATTTGGTTAACAGTCATGGCAGATAACCCAGGTTTTCAGTGTGTGTTGTTGTTGTTATATGCCGTGGAGTCGGTTCCAACTTATAGCGACCCTGTACAGGGCTTCTGAGGCTGTAAATCTTTACGGGAGCAGAAAGCCTCATCTTTCTCTGGTGGAACAGCTGGTAGTATCGAACTGCTGACCTTCTGGTTCGCAGCCTGATTCGTAACCACTACGCTACAGTGTGTGTGTATGGTAGATCAATTGCATTAATGGTTCTAATTCTTCCCACTTCCTTTTACCCTTGACTATTTCCATAGAATCTTTCATTGCCTCCTCACCCTGAGCTCATCTGTCTTCGTTTTGAGACCATGTCTACTAGATGCATGTAAGAGAACGTAGGGGAGAACTGATCCACCCCAATGAACAATTAGCCAACTTTCAAATGATTGAGGCCTTTAGTTGATAGGCAACTAGGTAACAGGAGTATGCATGAGCCCAGGCCAACCCAGCATGAGTAGTTAGTTGACCTACAGAATCATGAGCTCAAAAATGCTTATTGTTCTTTTGTTCCTCACAATGATTATGATATTACACAAGTGATACACAGGGTGTCACTGTCTTTTGGTTTCAGGGGAGGTATGATTGTGATCAAGTGAATTAAAAGGAAAAGAAGAGGGAAGAGAGATTCACAATAAAATTGACATCTTTTCCAGAGTCTGACTATGGGGATTCTAGTTTGACCAGGTTTGCTATAGTTTTGCCACTGAAAAGAAAGAAGCAGTTTACCTAAACAAACATGGCAGGCAAAACAAGTCAACATTGTCGGATTTAACAAATCAGAAAAGTCCTGGGGAGTGCAAACAGTTAATGCATTCAGCTGATACTGAAAGGTCAGAGGTTTGAACCTGTCATAGGTGCCTCAAAAGAAGAAAGGCCTAGTGATTTACTGCTGAAAATTTAACCAATGAAAACACTAGGGAACACAGCTGTTCTCTAACATACATGTGGTCTTCACAGTCAGAGCTGACTTGACTGCAACCTGGTAAACAAATATAATATACTTTGTTTATTATACAGCAACAAACCATGATACTATACTGAGTGTTGAGAGACATAATTTTTTTATACAGGTAAACTACACTACTGTGCATTGAGAAAAAAAAAATAATTAAACTAGTATAATTGAAAGGAGTTCTGTAGCATAGTGGTTACCAGTCGGGCTGCTAATCACCTGGTCAACAGTTCGAAACTACCAGCTGTTCTGCGGGAGAAAGATGAGGCTTTCTTCTCCCATAAAGATTTACAGCCTTGGAAACCCTGTACAGGGTGGCTATGAATCAGAACCGATTCCATGGCAAACCACCACCACCAATATAATTAAAGGTACTGCAGACCCATCATCAAATTGAAAAAATCTTTTTTCCTTTTCAGTTCACCAGAAAACACAAGATATGTGGATTAATGGGTACTATAACACGCAGAGAATTTATTACGCACATAAAGATAACCGCAATTTACCAAGAATGTGAAATTTGGAAAAATTATTTGCTACAAACCTCAATTTCTTCATTCGTATAATAGTATGAAAACTGTTATTTATCTCTCAGGATTATTTCAAGAGTAAAAAAAAAATACTATGCACGCAAAGGAGCCCTAGTGACACACTGGGTAAAGCATAAGGCTGCTAACCAAAAGGTTGGCAGTTTGAACCCACTAGCCATTCTGCAAGGAGAAAGCTAAAGTAGTGTGATTCTGTAACTGTTACAGCCTTGGAAACCGTAAGGAACAATTCTACTCTGTCTTATCCGGTTGCTATGAGTCTGAATGGACTGGCCAGCAGTAGGTAGAAGTAGTATGCATGTATAGTACTTAGTTCAGTGCTTGGCATATGAATAAGTATACAGTGGACATTAGCTATTCTTAGTTGCTCTCATGTTTGCTATTAACACCATTTACATTCTTCTTAATATGAACTCATGATCACAATGTGAAAAACTTTTGCATCCACATCATTCCTTCCTCTGTGTTTTAGCTTTACTTGGCTATACTTCTACTTCTGCATTCATCATATTTGATTTAGATTTGAGTATCTGGTTTTTTTCTTCACAGTTTGATATTTTTGTTTAATATAGGTTTCTATGACTTTGTAACCATCGTTTCTGACTTACTCTTGTATATAAGCTCTTCATGCATTAAAGGTATTCATTTTTTTTCCAACTTTTTTTTTTGTGAATTGAGTGAAGCCTTACAGAGCAGACCATCAATTCAACAAATCCTATATTTTGCTTCATTACATAGTTCCAATTCCCTCCATGTGCCAACAGTTAACAATATTTACCTCTATTCACTTTGACTATTGTACTCCTCTCTGCCTCCCGCTACCTTAATCTTTCTCTGCTAACCTCCCTCTTGTATATTGTCTGCCCTGTCACCTGTGTTAACATGTGTCTACCCTCTAACCTGTGAATAATTTCCCCTCCTTCTTGTAATCATCATAGGTTGTTTCTTTTATTAAGAAAACCATTTATAAAAAAAAAAAAAAATACAAGTTTTTACAGCATTTGTCTCATACAATATTTGTCCTTTTGTGATTTACTAATTTCACTCAGCATAATATTCTCCAGGTTTAACCATGTTGTGAGGTGTTTCAAAGATTTATCATTATTCTTCAACTTTTTGTGGTATTCCATTTTGTGTGTGCACCAACGTTTGCTTAGCCATTATTCTGTTGATGAGTATTTAGGCTGTCTCCATTTTTTGATATGTCTCTTGTAGACAGCATATTGAAGGGTCATCATTTCTTATCCCTTCTGCTCTCAATGTCCCTTTCCCCCTTCATACTGCAACTAAGTACACACATGAAAGCTTGTAAGCCAGCCACTTCATGCCTTTGTAGCACCCCTTCCCTGCAATTTTTGATTGCCAATGTCTAAATCTCTCATCCCTACCAACCCAGTTCTCTGAGGAAGCCATATTAGTCCTTGGTATGAAGAATCCTCCCATTTGATTGGAATTTTGTGTCAGTGCATTAATAGGCAAATGTCTAGTTCCTCAAATTGTAGCAATTTATTGTTTTTTTACAGGACTTTGTTCTCTGCATCTGCATAGCTTAACACAGTGCCTAGCATTTCTAGATGCAATGGTGATATGATTATTGAGCTACCACTTAAAGATTAATAGGACTTTATCATATAGAAAATTGAACCTTATTAGAAAAGAATGTACTCTTTTAAAGATTTATCTATATATGATCAAATTGACAACAGCAACCAGAAAGGAAAAATGAGAAGCTTAGCATTGCAGTGAGTTTTTGTCAATGATGGTGAATCAGTTTGGAAAATGTTGTCCATAAAGATAGCACAACTTGAAGAATGTAACCAATGTCAATTTTTTTAGGTAGAAATTGTTGAAGTGGTGCATGTTTTGTTGTGTATATTTTCACTAAAAATAAAAAAGAAGACACAATTGCAAGGAAAAAGGCAGTGAAAGGTTCCTAAAGTATTTGTCCAATACAAGAAGGCAACAGTGGGTAATTTGAAAACCTAATTTTGAGTGTAAAAAATGCAAGCTGCAAAATTATACATACACTGTAATACCATATTCAAAAACCTTAAAATAGCAAAATAACTTAATATTTTAAGTAAACACATGTTTATGTTAATGTAGAAGAAAAATTACAAGAATGATTAGCATTGATATTATCAAAGAGGTCATCTCTGGCAAGGAAGCAACTATACAGGGACATTTAAGTGGCTGTGTAATGCTTTGTTTATGAACTTGACTCGGAGGACTTTTTTATTTACATGTATCTCTTTTTATAAAGGAGCCTCGATGGTGTCATGATTAAGTCATGGCTGTGAACTGAAAGGTTAACAGTTCGAACCCACCAGCCATGCAGTGAAACAAAAATGTGGCAATGTGCTACCATAAATATATCAACCTTGTAAACCTTATGGATTTGTATCTTGTCCTTTAAGGTTGCTCTATGTTGGAACCAAATACAAAGCAATGGTTTGGTTTTGGTCTTTCTACAATTCAATATTTCATTAGAAATAAAGGGAAGTCATACTCACTAAAATTTATATACATTCATGTAAAACTGCACAAAAAGTAAGAAAAATCAATGAAACAACAGATATCAAACCTGAATAAATCAATACATAGCAGGAAAAAGAAAAAAGAAACAACAAAGAATTATGAAAAGTACAAACAAAATAGAATGACAAATATATCCAAACATATCAGTGATCACTGTGAATATGTATAAGCTAATTTCACTATTTAAAGATAGTTTTTCAGACTGGTATTTTAGACCAGCAAGGCCCTACTATCTACTGTTTACCAAAGGTAAGCATAAGGTACAATGATGGATGGGAAAGATTGAAAATAAAGAGAAACATACTATTAAATCTGTGAAACCTGAAACTCGATGGGACTGCCTTGAATTGGGGCGGGGGTCTCACAAGTTTTCTGTCTTTGTGTGAAGTCTTGCCACTTTTCTATCATTTGTTTTAGTGGAAAAGTATTTCAGTTTTCCATCTCTGACAGGTTTCCACCTTTGCAGGTTCTACTGTACTAGATCTAAGTTAAGGAGGAGGAGGAAGCAAGAACAGCAATATACATAAGTGACAGAACAAAACAAACTCAAGGTCAAACTGGAACAGACTGATAAAAGTTGTTAACAATTCTGGAAGTACATTAACGTAAAGAGAAAAAAAATTCATGATAGTATCTGCATCTCATCACACAGTTGGTCCAAAATATATAAGACAAATGTGAGGAACTCTTCTAAAAGACAGAAGAAAGTGGTATAACAGATGGGGAGAAGAAAGACTGGAACCTGACAAATTGACAATTGGTGTTCCCAAAGAAAAGATAATAGTAACTAGCAGAAGCAATGATGAAAGAGTAAGTAGAGCAATCAGCATGCTATCAAGAACAGGAATAGCAATAAAAACATGCAGTCTGAAGAGGTTCAGAAATGGCCGATGACAAAATTATTGAAAATTGAGGAAAACCAATGCATATCTTGATTTTTAAAAATTCAAGGATGAAAAAAAGATGATATAAATATTTAAGAGAGCTATGAATTTACATAGGAAAACAAATCTGACTTCTCTAAATATTGTTTGCCACAAGGCTAAATACCAGAGATATTAGGTTTTAATAGAAAAATATTTGTGACTCTGTTTCTCTACCACCACCTGCCTGT
>NW_006408536.1:6355056-6361702 GCF_000296735.1 Chrysochloris asiatica
TGAAAGACAAAGTCTGGCCATCCTGGCTTCTAAGGAGCACTCTGGTTGTACTTTTTCCAAAACAGATTAGTTTGTTCTTCTGGTCATTCATGGCACTATCAATATTCTGCTCCAGCACCATGAATCCGAGGCAATTTAATGACAACAAGTAGGAACAACAATACTTTTCTACAAATAGAGAAAACTCCATTATAAAAAAGTGCACTTTTTGGTCTGCAAGGGCTTGGGCATCTATTACCAGAGCACTATTCCTTATAAAACTACTCTAAGATTAAGAATGGACTAAATCTTGCAGACTCAGGAATAAAAGTTTGGCTTCCAAATACAGGATGTGAATATTAGACTCATTTAGACATAGATTTAATTAGACTTGCATAGCATAGTTAAAAACATTTTCTTAATTCTGAAAAGATAAATGTACCAATTAAAAATAATATAAAACATAGATTTAGAGTCCATAATATGACCAGCAGAACTCCAGAAATGAAATAGGTTTAATTTTACCTATTTTCAGTAACCCACAGCATACTTCTCTGACTTGCTACTAATATGCATAATAACTTTCATTTTAACATCTTTTTTATGTTTTCCTGTAATTTTCTAATTCTTACTAATTTTAATGGTTCTTAAAGATAATAGTTTACTTTTTAAAAAGTATATTGTAATGTGCAGTATATATCAGCTAATGATCAATATTTGTCATTTTTTACAGCTTGCCTGTTATAACTCTAAATTCATTTACTTACCACTTGAGAGATCCCTTCACTCAACGATTTTATTGAATTGCATTCATTTAATTCCCAAAGCATTTGCGGTACTATTTCTGTTTTCCAGCAGGCTTTTTGCCTAAAGCTCCTTAGTACTTCTACATAACCTAAGGATAGGATAATTCAGTTGGAAAAGAAGCACTTTTTACAAAAGAAACTCACCATTTTGTTCCTGAATATTCTGAATAATTTGTATCTTTATTGAAATGTTTTCTTTTAAATTTGCTATTAAACATAATTTGTAGTGAATCAACACCAACTTTTAAAAAGCATACTAGGGAAGAAAGAAATGCAGGCTTTTAGCAGTATTTACAAAAATAAAGTAGGGATGTGCACCATAAAAATGATCTATAGTTCCACTTGTCTCTAGATATTCTTATTCATTCATTTCTTCATTTTCTTCTTTATGTTGAAGGAAGATTTGTAAAACTAGATTAGCACAAATTTTAAAGCAGATTTCAAACTGCATTATTTGTGGGGTTTTTTTTCTTAAAAAGAAATAAGATTGAGCAGTTAATCCATTTTCTTTTTTTTTTTTTCCTTCCAAATATTGCTCTAGCATGTGAAGGATAAACACTTTTTCTATGAAATGAAATGAAGACTAATAGCCCTCAAGTACATTCTCACCCATGGTGACCATAGAATTTCTGAGAATGTAAATTTTTACTGGAGCAGGCAGCCTCATTCTTCTCCCATAGAATGAATGGTGAGTTTGAACCGCTAATCTTGTGATTAGCAGCCCAATGGTTAATCCGCAGTGCCATCAGGACTCCATATGAAATGAAATAGGACAAATTATTTCTTATATCAACTATTAGTAGGCAAAAACCATAATTCTCATTGTCATATACATCAGTATTTAAAAAGAAGAAAGATTGAAAAGACGATATTTACTATATGCAATCTACTTTTCAGGAGCTTGGTGGATCTATAGGATAAGTCCTGGACTGTGAACCACAAAGTCGGCAGTTTGAGCCCACCAGCCATTCAGTAAGAGAAAGATGAGGCATTCTGCTCCTGAAAATATTTACAACCTCAGAAACCGTATACACTCTCAGTATGAGTCAGAATTGACTTGATGACACTTAACAACAACACTTTATATTTATTTTTAAAAACTTTTTATTGTGAATTGAGTGAAGGTAAACAGATAAGATCATCAGCCTTACTTTCAGCCTATCAAAAGTTTGGTTTCATCTCAATGATTACACTCTCTGCCTTGTAATAACAGTTACCCTGCTTCCACCCTGTGGCTTTCCTTTCACATCTTATTTTTCACAAATGAACAAAGCAAAAACATGTTATACACACATACAGAACAAAAAAATATTAATTCATTTAAATGTCCAAAGGGAATATTTTACGAGTCAGCCTCTTGCCCTCAGGCGCACAGCCTTTCTCAGTCCATGGGCCTAGAGTCCTCAGCTGGCCAATCTCTCTATGCCATAGCCTCTTCCACCATCTCTGCTGTTGCCACTTTTCTGGATAGGATGTCACACTCCACTCGTGTCTATGGGCTCAGGAGTTCACACGTCTCCTTCAACTTCAGACCAGCCAGCCATTGCTCTTCTCGCTCTCATCTCAAGGTCAATGGGTGTCAATGGAACACGGTCAAACTCAGCCCATGTCTTCATTGCTGCATTTCCCCCATTTCTACTCACAAGTAGACTAGGGTGGTCACCAGTGAGCATACTAGATTTCTCATGAATTCCCTTTGAGTTTCAGTCTTAGAAAGGGGTTTTCCCTGATGGCTCCAAGGGAAACAACTTGCTTGATAGTCATTGCAACAACCAAAAAGTCTACTTTTTTTTCTGTTGGTCTTTCTTTCAAAAAGTAACTTCTGTTCTTCTTAACCAGTCCTGGTTGGTCTGCATGTCTTTTTCAGTGGTAATGTACCACCTCAGATGATTCTGTGTGGGGCTTAGAAATCCATCTAAGGCCCCTTACACCACAAAGACTTAACAAGATGCCCATTTCCCCGGGCAAATTCTATTTCCCCTTTTAGTTAGTCCAATCAGTTGTAGACTGAAGATAGCTTTACAAGCTTTCTATAATCGTGATTCCAAATATTCCTATCACACTTAAATATCTATTTTACAAAATAGTAGGAAAGGGAAACCAATATCTACAAGACAGTCAACACCATAAACATTTTCCCCCTCATTCAGACTATGTCTTGATTCCTGTATCACAGAGCACTGTGTTTCCAAGGTTGTGTAGACATCACTATTTATCTTTATCTCATTTAGCCCATGAAGAGCTCCCTGTCGTCTCCTGTCTTCACTGTTCATCTACCACCCTCCTCCTTTTTGTGTATTGCCCTTCCCACCACCCAAACTATCATGCAACAACACTTCAAAGAAAGATTATGCAGGCAGTATTTAGATTTACACATTCTTTGTGAAAAGACAATTGAAGTAAATTAGTACTTGTTTTCTGAGATATAGCTTGAAATTTCTCTTAAATAAAGCTTTGAGAAATCTACACACACATAATATGTACATACCCATACATATGGGTTCCTGGTATGGTGCTTTGAGATAAGTACTGGACCGAAAATCCCCTCGCCGTTCTATAGTAACCCTGTATAGATAGGGTTACTATGAGTTGGAACCCAGTTGATGGCACTAAACAACATCACAAATATATATGTCTATATGTATGTGCCAGTACTTGGTCAGGTTGTCATACTGTGGTGGCTTGTGTGTTGCTTTGATGATGGAATCTATACCACCAGTAATTCAAATCTCAGCAGAGTCACCCATGGAAGCAATGCTTCCAGACTAAGACAGTCTAGGAAGAAGGAAAGGTGGTCCACTTCTGAATGATTTGTCACAGAAAACATTATGAATAGCCACGGAAAATTAATACTATAATGCTGGAGGAGGATGGGCCCCTCAAGGTGGAGAACATTCAGAATGTGGCTGGGTAGGAGCTACCTCTTCAGCATGAGGTTGACCTTAGTGATGTGGATGGAGCAAAGTTTTCAAGACCTTCATTTGCTGATGGAGCACAATCAAAATGAGAAGAAACAGTTGAAAACATCCATCAATAATCGGAACATGTAATATATGAAGTATGAGTCTAAGAAAATTGGAAGTCATAAAAAAAACTAAATGAAACACATAAAGATCAATATCCTAGGCATTAGTAAGCGGATGAAGGGGATAATGAATGGTTTAAAATCAGGAAAGGGGTGTACTAGGATTGTATCCTTTCATGATACTTATTCAATCTGTATACTGTATAATCCAAGAAACTGAGTTATAAGAAGAGCATGGCATCAGGAGTGGAGGAAGACTCATCAGCAATCTGCAGTATGCAGATGACACAACTTTGTTTACTGGTAGTGAAGAGAACTTGAAATATTGATGCAGATCAAAGACTACAGCTTTCAGTATAGATTGCACTTCAGTTTAAAGATAATGAAAATCTTCACAACTAGACTAAAAAAAATCCTGATAATCAGAGAAAAGATTGGAGTTACCAACGATTTCGTTTCACAATCAAGACTCATGGAAGCAGCAGCCAAAAAATGAAAAACATATTACATTAAGGCAAATCTGCTGCAGAAAATTGTAAGTGTTCAAGAACAAAGATACCACTTTGAGGATTAAGGTGCACCTGACCAAGCCATGGTATTTTAAATCGCCTCATTAACATGAAAAAGCTGAAAGATGCATAAGGGAGACTGGAGAAGAATCTATGCATTTTGAAACAATAGTGTTGAGGAATGATATTGAATATACTATAGACTTCCAGAAGAATGAACAAATCTGTTGTGGAAGAAGTATGGGTGGATTGCCCCTTGGAAGTGATCATGGCGAAACTTTGTCTCTTGTATTTTTAACATGTTGTCAGGAAGGACCAATCCTTGGCAAAGAGCATCATGCTTGGTAAAGTGAAAGGTCAGTGAAAAAGAGGAAGATCCTCAATGTGACAGACTGACACAAGGGCAACAACAATGGGCTCAAACATGACAACAATTGTGAGGATGGCACCGGACTGGACAGTGTTTTGTTCTTTTGTATGTAGGATCACTATGAGTCTGAAAGAACTTGAAGACATCTAAGACCAAAATATGCATATGTATATATTCTGCTTATTACTTAATATATTTTGTGTCATATTAAATCAGAACCAGAATGCTTGAAAATTCTTCATTTATCCTTCCTTCATTTATTTATTTTAAGACTATATAATCTTAGATCTTAAACTCAATATTTTGTAGGACTATCTTGAACTTCATGATTTCATGCCCCAATGACTCTTGAGCCTTGGAGATCTCTATTGAGTAATCTGTATGTGGCCTCGTAGTTCATTGAAAAAAAGACAGTGTGTGAATTTCTGCAGAGATTTTATAAACCTGAAGTATCACCTCTGTTTTTACATTTCATTGGCCAGAACAGAACCACATAACCCCACATAACTGCCATGGGGTAGAAGGATGTGTGTCTCAAAAGAAGAGAAAAGACATGGATATTGGTGAGAAACAGCATTCTCTGGCACAACATTTTAAAAAATGTTTTCTGCCACAAGAATACATATATTACTCCAAGAAAATTGACCAAATCAGAAAATTGGATTTTGTCTTCTTTCTCAGAAACAAAATAAGACAAATGGTTTTTACTCCGATAACTTGAATCTTATCAAACCTGTTGCTAGACTTTTCTTTCGTTCATATACTTTGTCATTTCTGACTTAAATCTTTTCCACTGAAAACAGGAAAATACTTTGTATCATTGTCATTCCATGAGCCTTCTCTGCCATAAAATTGTTTATTCCTCTTATAAACATTCTGCATGTATTTATAGTTCATTATTATTATTATTATTATTATTTTGACCAACGCTTCTTTTTAGAAACGATTAAAGTTTTCATGACTGTTGTTGCTAAGTAGTTGATTTCTGAGGTTGTAAATCTTTATGGATGCAGAAAGCCTCATCTTTTCCCTTTGGAGTGGTTGATGGGCTTGAACCACCTACAGCAGCACAAGTGTTCCCTTTCCATGATTGGTGGTGATGGTTATGTGCTGTGGAATCGGTTCCGAATCATAGTGACCCTGTATAGGGTTTCCGAGGCTATAAACCTTTACAAGTGCAGAAAGCCTCATCTTTCTCCCTCAGAACCACTGGTAGTTTTGAACTGCTGACCTTGAGGTTAGCGACCCGACTTGTAACCACTACAGTAGGCATTTTAAATTGTCATCTAATAGCAAACACAGAAATATGTTGGTTACATACAGCTCCTATAATAATTGGGTGATGAAGTAGTAGAGGGAAAACTATAAGTATGTATTTACTTATTCTCTTCACAGAATTGATATGAATGAAGAGATGTAGAAATGGGCAGTGATGTCCATAACTAATGATTCTCATATGTAGAATTCTCATACTCCTAACTCAGGGCTCAGCTGCCATATAAAAATGTAATCATTATACTCTTGTTTGAATACATTACGTGTTTCAAATACAGGATCCAAAATCCAAAACAAACCCATTGCCACTGAGTTGATTCAGTCTCATGGTTCTGGAATAGAAGTGTACTCCATGGAGTTTTCTTGGTTATAATCTATATGGAAGCAAAGCGCCCAGCCTCTCTTCCACAGCACTGCTGAGTGGGTTTGAACTGCCTACCTTTAGGTTAGTAGCTGATTGCAAACTATTTACACACCAAGGGACCTTAAATCTGGGGTCAGAGCTTTGCATTTTATTGTAAATGAAGTGTTATGGGAGCAAAGTCATGTCCAATTGTTGGTGTATGTGGCTACTTTCAAGCTATAATAGCTGAGGTGACTATTCGCAACAGAGCTCACCAAGCTGAAAATATGTACTATATGGCCTATTTTGAATTAAACTGTACACACACACACACACACA
>NW_006408536.1:6362707-6373126 GCF_000296735.1 Chrysochloris asiatica
CTGACTCGACGGCACTTCACAACAACAACAACAACGCTATATACAGGAACATAAATTTTGGTTCTTTGAAGATACCCACTTGTGCTATTTTTGTTGTTGTTGTTGTTACCCAAGTGTTAGGTGACTAAGATGTGGCCCTTTACAGAAAAAGTTTGCCAACTCCTGCCTTAAATCCATAAGGCATACACATTGTTTCCTTTTAATATTACAAAGCTTTATTTTTTTCCAACAGAAAACAAACTAAAAACTATTAACATTCAACTATAACACCTGGTTAACAATGTCAATTGTTTGACTTCAAAATGTTCATACGAAAATTGAATTAAGGAACATGGGGAAGCCTTATTGAACAGCATCGCTTTGTAATGATTTCCTGCCTGCAAAGGCCCTTTTTGAAAATATTTTATAATTGTCCTTCATTTATAAATATATGAACATGAAGACAAATTGTCTATAAAATTGCAGTTTTTAGTCTCAGATATAGTCTACCTCAAGTGATATGAGTTTCAATCTTTGTAAATAGTTTGAAAAATAGGTGTAAAGGGACTTTAAAATGTAGCATTAATCTTACTGCTTCCTGGGGCATGCTTTAAATAGTGGGCCAGTAAAGCACTGCTAAAATAAGGCTTTGTATCTTCAAACCTATTTGTGCATTAAATAATGCATCAGACAGTGTAATTTAAATGGTGCATACAGAGGTGCCCAATTTCCATTTTAATCATAAGTATTAAAATTGCATATAACCTTTTTTCTTTAAAAAATATCTAAAATAAAATATCATGGTATAAACCATTCTTATCAAATGACGTTCTATAAAAATATAAATTAGCCTCATTAAAGACAAATGTGCTCTAGTTACAGGAAATGGTATTTCATTATTTAAGGTCGCTTCACATCATTTAAAAGTTAAAAAAAAAAAATCTCACAAATGACTGCTGCCAACTTCATGCTAAAAATGACAATGGATTGTTTTGTTTCTCTCAAAGACACATGTATTTCATAAAGTACAAACCAGGGTATGATTTGTTTAGTATTTTTGTAATAACAGTTAGGATTCTTCCATAATATGACTAAGCAATCCAGTGATGAAAAAGACAAGCAAAGTCTCTGCTCTCTCGAAGTTAAAAATTAAGAAGTTCCACAGAACTAAGCTGCTTACAGACTCCTGGCCTTTAGAAATGGGTCTTTGGTTAGTAAAGTGGAGGGTCAGCGAAAAAGAAGAAGACCCCCCAATGAGATGGATTGGCACAGTGGCATCAGCAATGGACCCAAATGTAACAACAATTGTGAGAATGATGCAGTACCAGGAAATGTTTCATTCTGTTGGGCATGGGGTCGCTGTGGGTCAGAACCAACTCAACAACACCTAACAATAACAACATACACAACAGCAAGTTTCAGAATCTCTTCTGACATACACTTTGCTCCTTTGTCTTTCTCCTGTCTTTTTGCTTTCTTCATGTATGATAGTCTTGATGTCATCCTACAACTCTGCTGGTCTTTGGTCATTAGAGTCCAATGTATCAAATCTGTTTTTGAGATGGTCCCTAAATGCAGGTGGGATATATTAAAGACTGTATTTTGGCTCTTGAAAAAAAAAAAAAAAAATGAAGAAGTAAAAGCAGATATTAATGAAACCCATCCAGCAGTTTCAGGGCCAAGAGACTTGGTGATCAGCCTAGAACACCCAAGGGAGCAGTTTGCTCTGTCACGTGAGCTTGCTATGACTCCAAGTAGCATTCATGGCATCTAACAACAGCAGCATTTCACCTTTAGAAAACACCAAAAAAAAAAAAAAATAGAAAGGTATTAAATTGGTTTTTATAAATGAGAGTTTTAAAGAAGAACTAAATGCATTTAGATGGGGTCTCTAAATCTTGATTTATGCTATAAGCCATGTAAAAACTTTTTATAGCATTTTTCTGACCCTTTAAAGCAGCAGTAAGGATTAAAATGTATAACAGTGCAAGGCAAATGCTAAATACGTGTGTGCTTGGTGGTGGTGGTGGTGGTGCTGGTGGTGGTGGTGGTGTGCCATGGAGTCTGTTTCGACTCGACTCACAGTGACCCTGCATAGGGTTTCCAAGGATATGAAATGTCTACGGGAGCAGAAAGCCTCATCTTTCTCCCAAGGAACAACTGGTAGTGTCGAACTGCTGACCTTGAGGATAGCAGCCCGATTCGTAACCACTACACTACCAGAGCTTCTACATATGTGCGTAATATATAAATTATAGAATTTTTTTAGAGATTGCCTTGTTAACATACCACACTTCATAGTTGTTTCTTTTTACCTTTGTCCATATTCTCATAGAGTTCAGACACTTTTGAGGAAAGGCCAAAATGTCTAAAAGGGGCTCCATCAGAGGCTCGCCTTGGCCAAACTACAAAACAGATTTTTTTCTCAGCATTCCCTGCCTTATCATCCCTTTCCTATTTGCAATACCCCCAGCTACATGAATTCCCAAACTTGCACCTAGTACCCATATGACGTAGCTTGGATGGCTAGCTGACCAGAACTCAACCAGATGAAGATAAAGACGCTTGATACTGCGAGCAAGTATAAATTGCTACAATATGATGAAACTGGACCTTTGCTTATGTATGCAGTTGCTCAGAATTCCAACTGAAATGGAAGGATTCTTCATACCAAGAATCAAGCTTGTTTTCTCAGTACACTTGATTGATAGGGACGAGCAATCTAGACATTGGCTGTCAAAAATGGTAGAGCTATAAAAACATGAAGTAGCTGGCTTACAAACTTCCATGATTATGCTTAGTTTCAGCATGAGGTGGGTAAGGTAGAATCCCCACTAAATAGTTTTCCTCTTTTCAAGACAGATCTGGTGAAAGGGGCTGGGGGATGATGGTGATAGGATTTCATGATTCATTTGTAGCAGGATTAATAGTGATTGGCACAACTGTAACTGTAGAAGGTGTGTAAGTAAAATAGGGGAGTAGCTCATCTTTCATTTCAGGAACAAAGGGCCCAGGACCATCGGGAAGGAAGAATATGAGTGGAGAGTGAGATCCTACCTAGAAAAGCAGCGACAACAGAGACAATAAGGAAAGGCTGTGTGCCTGCAGGGATGAGGCAGACTTGCAAAATATGCCCTTTGGACATTTAAATGAGTATATATATTTGGCTTTAAAAAATAAAACCAGATCACCCGGTTTTTCTTCTGAGATAGTTCTGAGTGAATTCAAACTGCTAATTTTTGGGGCAGTTAAGTAGTCAAGTACTTAACTGTTTGCGCCACCTACAGACTCCTAACAGCAGTTACTCCAAGAAAATTTTCTAACATATTAAGTAATGGCATTTTTGCCTATAAATTTATATAGTATTGTAATGATAGCATACATTGTTCCAAATTTAGGAAAACCATAAATGTTAGGTGAGTGTAACATTTCTTATCAAGTCAAAGTCTGAATGACTTTTAATTTGTTTGTGTGTACTAGAAAACATGGGCCCTGTGAGTTTGGGTACGGTTATTTTCTTATGTAATTCTTGTTTTCAAAAAATACAAGTTCTCTTAAAGTAAAATCATTTTGCTATTTGAAGGCAGTCACATTTATCTATTCCTGTGAAGAGTAAAGTCATTTCGTTTCAAATTGTTTTCATAAAAAGCTATTTAGAGACAAACTGGTGAGCACCTACTAAATCTGAAACCCTGGATGTGGGGCTTGATGGCGGCTAGGGTGGAGGTGCAGTGAAGTTCCCCATCAGCGATACCACAGAATACCAGTCAAAGCAGATCCAGGACAGAGCTCCAGAACTCTGAACCACAGAGATAGTTATATTTAAAAGGATTGAAGGCTTATAGCTTGTGGAACTTGTAGCAAAAGTAAGAAATCACATACTTTTGAATCTGCCAGGCAGAGCCAACAACTTGAGCAAAACCAAACTGCAAGACCAAGCAGGGAAGCAGACACACCACGGAAAAACGCCGAGGGAACCTCGGAGCATAGGCGGACAATACACTTTATCAGTTTTGCTTTGTTCTGATTTTCCTTTTTTGTGTGTGTATCAGTTCATTGCCTTCCCCCCCACACACACACTGTTTGCGCACCTCCATTCTGGTGACTAGAAGGGGTGCCTGAGCGAGTGGACACCCCCCACCCTCACCACTGGTGGGTTCTTCTGCTACGCACAGAAACTCTCAGCCCAAGAGCTGGCCCTGAACTATTTTTTGTTTTGTTTTGAAATACGGGAAAGGCCAGGACAAGGCTGTAGAGAGGGAAAGAGACTTTAAAAACAAAACAGGCCGAAAATTAAATTAAAGCCTGAGATATAGCATAACAGCCAACAGTGGCATCTTGAAATCTCTCAGGCAGCTTTGAAGGCAAGAAGCTGAAGAGAGGTCATTAAAGTCATACTCATATTAGGCTACACATTTTTTTCCCTCTCCCTTTTGTGCTATTATAGACTACAGTATTCAGTCTAGTTTTGTTTTGTTGTTGTTGCTGTTGTTTTGCTGGTGCTGTTTTGCTGTGTTATGCTCTCCCTTCTATCATTGGAGGACTCTTTGTCTCCCTATACTACCCAAGAAGAATCAGCAACTGCTGCCTTATAGTCAAGCTATAATCATACTCTATAAAACACCAAAATCCAGGCAAGAACCAATACCAACTGCCATATACCAGGGAGGCAGACAACACCTGTGAAAGTTACTCTGCGTTTAGCAATTGTTGTTGTTAAGTATCGTGGAGTCTCAATAAGAAGAGTGAAAAGGGAAGCCCACATCCTGATCACATCTACCTGAAAGCAATCAGAAAGCATAAAAAATACCAAACCACATAAATTTGAAACCCTAAACCAATATATTCTATGAGGATTAAGGATTTTAAAAATGAAGATCTTTATTGTTTTGCTTATAAGAATAGGAAGAGAGAAATCCTTATAATAAATGAGAAAAAAAAAATGGGTACTATTAGAATTATAATGTGCCTTCTGTATCATAGAAAAATGGAATGGGAAATTTAAAAATGGGAAAGAAACGTTCACATACAGAACACCTACTGGGCTATGTACTTGATACCTACACTATCTCATTAATCTTCACAATAACTGGGATGAGCTTGATGTTAGTTTCAAGTTCACAAATGACTAAATGGAGACACGGGTATTAAATCACTTGTTATGCTTTGTGTCATATGTGATGCTACTTATATGCTGCCTTGTGGCTTAAAACATGATGATTAGCCAAAGTGAGTCAATGCTACAAACAATATCAAAGAAACTGCTATCGATGTTTGGCATCTCACTACTTATATTTGACCAACTCAGTCGAATGAATGAAATAACTGCCCATATAAAAGTAAATCTACCTCAAATATTTAACTAATCACATCTTTTTAAAACTCAACTAAAAAAGAAACAATTTATAAATTTAAGGATAAAGAAAAACAAGTAAAATGTTTTCATTTTCTTTATGAGATTATCTAGTGCATTTTTACTTTTGAAACTTAATGGAAAGTCACGAGGTTAATAAAAGCATATTTTGCTTCAAGTCATGATTCCTGTAGCAAGGTAATATTTTAAAATCTATTAATGCAGTTTTCTTTCATTTGTTTTTAAACTTTGTTGTGAATTTCATGAGGGTTTACAGAGCAGATCATCAGTTTCGCATTCAACAAACCATACACTTTGTTTCATCTCATTGATTACAATCCCCTCCATGGAACATCACTTAGCCTACTTCCTCCCTGTGGTTGTTATTTCCATTTAACCTACCTTCCCATCTCTTCTCAATTTTGTTCTGAGGTCAATATTGTTGTCCTGCTATATACCTTTCTATTGCTTGGCTGAACATTGAGTCAAGGGGGTGAGTTCAGTTATGTACCAAAGGCCACAGGGTCAGGGGTTCCATTTATCTCTATCTGACCCCTAAGCCTGGTCTTCTTTATAATTTTGAGTTTTGTTCCACATTTTTTTCTCACTCGATCCAGGTCCTTCTAATGTAATCCCTTTCAGAGCAGTCAATAGTGGTAGCTAGGCACCATCTAGTTCTGGTCTCAGGGTCATCATCCATAGTTTATTGATCTAAGTATTTCCATGTGTCTTCAGCTCCATCACTCTTCTTTCCTCCAGACAGAGAGAGACCAGTAGTTGCACCTTGGATGGCTACTCCCTGTATGCTCTACCACATTAACGGATACTTTAGCAGTAAAGATAAATACCCACATACAAATATCCATTGTTGTTGTTGGTAAATGCCATGGAGTTGATTCCGAGTCGTTGAGACCTTTTATCAGGTTTCTGAGGCTTTAAATCTTTGCAGGAATGGAAAGTCTAATCTTTCTCCCACGGAGCAACTGGTGGGTTCGAACCTTGTGGTTTGAAGTTCAGTGCTTATGGAATGGATCCATTTGTGGGGGGTAAACTCCCACTCCCTCCCACATCAATCAGGCTGTGAATCTCTCCTTGTTGTCTCAGGGTTATGTATATAGCAGTATTTACCTCTGCTCCCTTTAACTTAAGGAGCTGTGGTAGCATAGTGGTTACGAATCAGGCTGCAAATCTTAAGGTCAGCAGTTCGAAACTACCAGCTTTTCTGCAGTAGAAAGATGAGGCTTTCTGCTCCCATAAAGATTTACAGCCTCGGAAACCCTATTACAGGGTCACTGTGAGTCGGTTCTGACTCCACGGCACATAACCACCCTTTAACTTATTTATTTATTTTTTTTCTTTTCCTTTTATGTTTAAGTATTCCATTCCTCAGGGAGTTCTGTATTATACTTAGAGAAAAGGAGAAAGACTCATTGTTGAACTGTTGAAATCTAACAGAGCTGAATGTATCTTTCCCCCTTGGAAAGAACATGCAGGAACCAGCACATAAATAAACAAGACACCAATAGAGAGACAAGTAGAACAAACAGACCACAGAAATCTAAGCACCATAGAACTTATAGAGTATAAATAACTATACTTTTTTTCTATACTACTTTAAAAACAAGCTGAAAATATATGCAGGGAACAAATAACTCAACATAACACTGAATATACGAAAACAAGCAAAACAGAGTTACCATAACAGAAAAATAAAATAATAAAAATCTAGAAATCAATATATATGTTTACCAGCAGATTAATTCAATCAAATAGAGAATAATTAACTGGGAGCAGGTCAGGAAACATTTACAAAGATGATTCATGAACTGGAAGATAGGTGAGGAACATAAATGAAGTATGAAGCAGAAAGAAACAAAAACTGAAAAATGCACAATAGAAAGTAAAGACAGAAAGGATAGAGTAAGGAGCTATTCATGTATGGTTCATTTCAGTCTCAGATATGATAGAGACAGTATTTGAAAAGATATTGCCTCAAAAATGTTCCAAAACTAGTGAAATATACTATGACACAGATTCCAGTCACCAACAAAATCCCAATCAACAACATACACACACACATACACACCAGATATCATAGTGAAAGAGGGGGAAAAAACCAAAAAGAAATATTAAAAGTCAACTAAATGAAAATAAGATAATCTGCAAAGGACTGTGAAGTGATTTCTCTAAAGTTACATGGAATTCAAAGATAATAGAATTATTCATTCAGTTTGTTTTACAAAAGGTAAATTAAATGTTATATCCAGGGGAAACACTTTTTCCAGAACTCATTTTAAATAAAGACAGTTTGGGGGAAAAAACAAAACAGAGTGAAGCTAAAACTAGAATTTAGCATCTAGTTTTATTAGCACAGACCCAGTCTAATGGAAATAATAAAGATTGCACTTTAGAAATAAGAAATCTCTGAGACAAAAAGCTGAGATTCATGAGGGAAATGAAAAGTTAAAAAACAAAACAAATAACAGTGTAATAAAACCAAAATAATAATGGCTGATTTAAAAACTTGTAAAATCAAAATATCCAGTAAAAACAGTATTTAAGTCAAAAGAGAGCTAATTGATAATACAGAGTTGTAAGGTGTCTTTTTGTTTTCTGTTTTACTTGCTTGGGAAAAGTATTCAGGCGTCACTTAGCTATAACTTTTTTTAAAGAAAGGAAATAATAAAACACGGCATTTAGAATGTTGTTGTGAAGTGCTGCCAACTTGGTTCCAACATATACCGACCCTGTATAGGTTTTCCAAGGAGCGGGTGGTGGGTTTGAACTGCCGATCTTGAGATTCAAACCAAACTTGAGGTCCAGTGCTTATCCTACGGTGTCACACCAGGACATTTAGAATTGTAAAGTTCCCTGAAGTCAGTTCTGGCTCACTGCGACCCTGTCTGTATATAGTTTACGAGAAGCAGCTTGTGGATTTGAACTACCAACTTTGCTGTTCGAAGTCCAGTGCTGATCCTACAGTGTCCCACCAGGATAATTAAAATTGGAGTCCTGGTGTGCCACTGTAACATAAGCATTAGACTTCAATGTGAGTTTAAATCTCAAGGTCGGTGGTTCAAAGTTACCAGCTGCTCCTGGAAACCTTGTGACTAGAAGTCCAGTGCTGATCCTACAGTACCATACCAGTACAATGAGAATAGTTATTATTTATTTCTGACAAGGAGGTAGGATGAAGATATAAAATAGGGCCTACAGATAGAAACAGGGAGCTCTGGTAGCATAGTGGTTATGAATCGCAAGGTCAGCAGTTCGAAACTACCATCTGTTCCGCTGGAGAAAGATGAGGCTTTCTGCTCCTGTAAAGATTTACAGGCTCAGGAACCCTGTACAGGTTCGCTATGAGTCGGAACCGACTCCACAGCACATAACAACAACAACAGATAGAAACAAGACACTAGGTTCTAGTTCTTAAATTGAATGATTACTTATTTTATTTCGTGTTTTCATATGAGTCAGAATAGTTTCAATGGAAGTGGATTTGGTTTTTGTATATTCTTAAGAGATTATTTCATAAATAATAAGTTTTTAAACGCATGTCATATGTGTTTAAACCGGAATACAATCTCAGCTATCAGGTACAGCCTATTTTCTCAGAATTTAAATTTTAGTTATACAAAATTAGGATCTTTTATATTAACTATTGGAATCCTGCTGTGGCACTGTGGTTAATGTGCTGGCCTGCAAGGTTGGTTTGATCCAAAAGCTCGGTGGTTCAAGCTCACCAGCTACTCCTCAGGAACCCTATGCAGGATCTCTACGGATTGGAAGGAACTTGGCGGCACTAACAACAACAACAACAACAACAACAACAACAACAACAACAACAACAGTATTAACTATTAGATGAGATATTCATATCTGTTAAGATATAAAAATAATTCTCCCATTATTGTTGCTCATTTTTTATGTGCCGTGTAGTCAGTTCAGACTCATAGTGAACTGCCAACCTTGTGGTTAACAATCCAGTGCTTATCCTACAGCTCCAAACCAGGACTCCAATATTCTCCCATAGGGGAGAATATTAAAAGAAAATTGTAACATTTGAGGGAAGAGAAAAACTATTAGGAATGGAGTCTTAGCGCCTCTCTGAAATATTTTATATGTCGAAACGTCCAAATGGGAATTAAGACAGCCTTAAAAAGTTAGAACATAAACAAATGAACCTAATTCTTTATCAAATCGACTATAAAACTACACAGGAAAAATAATAAATTAATTTTCTGGTACCCAGGATTGCTACCAGTTAGTGGATCTATGCTAAGGACAAAAACTTTCAAAGAAATATGAGGGGGCTTCAGAAAGTTTGTGAATTTTTTCAGGAACCTTAAAAATTAAAAACTTTTCATTGTGAATTGAGTGAAGCTTTACAGCGGAGATCATCCGTTTTACATTCAACAAATCATATACTTTGTTTCATTCCAGGATTGCAATCCTCTCCATGTACCAACAATTAGCAGTATTTACCTCTATTCACTTTAACTCTTAAGGAGCTCTGGTAGCGTAATGGTTACAAATTAGGCTGCTAACCTCAGGGTCAGCAGTCGGAAACTACCAGCTGTTCCGTGGGTTTCTGCTCCCGTAAAGATTTACAGCTTCGGAAACCCCACGCAGGGTCGCTATGAGTCGGAACCGACTCCACGGCACATAACGACAACAACTTTAACTCTTGAACTCCTCCCTGCGTCTCCCACTACCTTCATCTTTCCTCTGCCATCCTCCCTTTTGTTGTATATTGACTTTCCCATCACCCATGGGTCTACCCTCAAGCCAGTGAATAATTTTCCTTTCCCTCCTACTTCACGTAACCATCCTAGAATGCTTTCTTTGCAAGAAAATCTTAACTTTTTACACCATGGTCTCAAAATATGTGTCCTTTTTATGATTGACTTATTTCACTCAACATACTGACCTTCAGGTTTATTCATATTTTGAGGTGTTCTGTAATCCATTATTATTTTTCAACTTTGGTTAGTATTCCATTGTGTGTTTCTAACAATGATTGTTTAGCTAGTCTTTTGATGAACATTTGGACTGTCTCCATCTTTTTTGCTGTTGTGATTAAGTAC
>NW_006408536.1:6374531-6382661 GCF_000296735.1 Chrysochloris asiatica
TTGAGCATTTCTTCATGTTTGTTGGCCACTTGGATATCTTCTTTAGTGAAGTATCTGTTCATGTCCTCTGCCTATTTTTTAATTGGATTATTTGCCTTCTTGTTGAAGTGTTGAAATGTTCTATAAATTTTAGAGAGTAGTCCTTTGTCTGATATATCATTGCCAAAATATTTTCCCCAGTCTGTAGGTTGTCATTTTACTCTTTTGGTGAAATCTTTTGACACACTTAAGTGTCTAATTTTTAGGAGGTCTCAGTCATCAATTTTGTCTTCTGCTGTTTGTGTATTTTCAGTTCTGTTTAATAGTTTGCTTATGCCATGTATCAGAACCCCTAAATTTGTCCCTGTTTTTTCATTGATGATATTTATTCTTCTAGGTTTTACATATAGGTCTTTGATCTATGTTGGGTTCATTTTTGTTTGAGATATGAGCTATGGGTCTTTTTGAAGTCCCCTTATATTGAGTCCATAGTAATTTTGTTGCTGGGCTTCCGAACCAGTTCATTCTAGTTCAAAACACTGAGGTGAATTTTCATTGTCATCCCAGAAACGCAACTTCTCAACAGGGGGTCAAACTGGAGTGAATCTTTTCCAAAGCCCTGGTTTGTTGCTTGTAGTGATACTGGCATAGTAATTCCAAACTACATTGTGTGTAGTTGTTATTTTACCTGCTGTGAAGTTGGTCCCTGACTCATATCTTTTCAAGGTGTTGTAGAAAAAGAGTCCACGCTACCTCTGTAGAGATCTGACCAGAAATATTAAATCTAAATCTAATCAAGTAGAAAGAATCAGATGAATTCAGATTGTAGGCTACTCTAAAACAATTGATCTGATGCTTCTAAAATGTCAATGCCAAGAAATACAAGGAGGTGGTACTCTTCAATATTAAAAAACACCTTAGAAACATGACAACAAAAGTGTAATGCAGAATCCTGTATTTTTAAGTATAAAAACCAATATTTAAGATATCGATTGAATTATAATATGAATTGCACATGAGAACATACAATAATATTGTTTTATCAGTAAGTGTGTATGATTGAGATAATGGTACAGTGATTAAATATTTTGTTCTTAGAAGATGCTGTTGTTAAATGCCTTCGGGTCAGTTCTGACACATGACGACCATGTATAGGGTTTCTGAGGAACAGCTGGTGGGTTTGAACTGCTATCCTTGTGGTTAGCCGTCCAGGGCTGATCTTACAGTGCCACACCAGGAGATGTGCACTCATATATTTATGGGTAAAGTGTAATAATATCTGCAATATATTTTCAAATGATTTGCCAAAAAAAAAAAAAACCACAAAAAAACATTTACATATATGTACATATTAGAGCCTGGTGTGGCACTGTAGAATAAGCACTGGACTCCTAACCACAAGATAGGTGATTCAAACCCACCATTGACTCAGTGATCCTATATAGGGTTTCTGAGGAGTGGCTGGTGGCTTTGAACTGCCGACACAGTGGTTAGCCACACCAGTACACCCAAAGATGTTCAGCCATTCCTAATTTCTACACATCAAATTGTCAATATCCCATTGACAGCTATCAAATTTACACTAGGATTGACAACGGGAAGAAAGTGATTTGGGATCATGCATTTAAGCACTTGACCTTAAGGTCGGTTTGGACGGCATGGTTGGTGGTTCAAACTCACCAGCCACTCCTTGGAAACCCTATACAGTGTCACTATGAATCAGAACCAACTTGATATCACTTAACAACAACATATATCATGTGTAAAAGTGATTTCACAGTACTTGAATGAAGACTACTAGACTGTATGTGTGGTGCTGAAGGATAAGCACTGAACTTGTAACTGCGGGGTCAGCAGTTCAAACTCGCCAGCCACTCTTTGGAAAACATATAGAGGGTCACTATGAGGCAGAACCAATTTGACAGCACTTAAAAGCAACAGCAGACTGCATGTGGAAGCCCTGCTACAGTCAAGTGTTTGACTGATAACCATAAAGCTGGCAGTTTGAATCCATTTGCTGCTCTGTAGGAGAAAGAAGAGGCAGTTACCTTCCATAAAGATTTGCAGCCTTGGCATCCCTATGGGGCAGGTCTACTCTGTCCTATTAAGTCTCTATGAGTCAGATGTATGTGAGACTGTATGTAGCATATATGTCTTTTCCATGCAATTCATTTGCTACAAAATTCAAGCTCAAATATAATTAAATTAAAAATTAAATTTCTATTTAAAAATACCTTACTCCTATTTTCACATAACATATAATGTAAGCTGCAGCTATAAGACCCATCTTTCCTGAGTATTTGAACCATCTAACTTATAACTTGACTTTGAACTGTATAACTTAGACTTTGAACTGTTTCTTCTCTAAAATGGGATTTGCATACCTGAAGAACCTGTTGGCAGGTTTCAGTGGTTTCTTCAGAGAAAATTTACTCTGTAATGAAGGCATCATCTTCTACATTTTTACTTTCTGGGGAGATAACTTTCTATTCTCACTGAAATGAAAACTTTCCTAATTTGTTTTTCACATATGTAGCAACTTTATAACAGGTCCACAAAATTCACTGATACAACTCCCAACAAGAAATGAAGATATACAAGGAGGCTTCAGAAAGTTTGTGGGAAAAAAATAGAATGAAAGGATACATGTATTGTTTTCCAGGCACTTTATGAAGCCCCCTTGAATCTGGGCTGGCCTTAGTGACTCACTCATTTGCAATAGAATGTGACATCTCCTAATGTCTTAAGCTAGAACAGTGAAGGCAATGCTGTTTCTGTTGGAGGCCTAGCTGGACTGCCCTCTAAGAAATCTGCCCACGCAAGTGAGCTGGATATGCTATGAAGAAAACCAAGATACTTGGAGAGAGGCCCTGCTTAGGTGTTTCCATCAACAGACACAGGTGGAGAGCCAACATAAAGTAGGAGAAATGGAAGTGAAGGCACTGCCAGAAAATTCTAATCTCCAGCCATTGACTCAGTTCCCTTATGGAATCTCTAGGCATTTTGGAATATAGAGAAGTCATTCTCACGATATTCTGTCTGAATTTCTAGCCAAGAATCTATGAACAATGTATTATGATCACTTTAAGCTGCTAAATTTAGTAGTTATTTGTCATGGAGAAGAGCAGATCAAGTTACTATTTTATCTTGCTGGAGGAATTAGGGTCAAGGCCCTTGTGTTTTTGCAGTAAGTATTTTATCATCAAATTTAGGCAATCTACAAAACTACACCAAAGCAAACTCGATTTTTTAGGCCAGATCATCTGAATCACAGTATCTCTAAATATCTGAGTAACTATATGATCTGCCAACTCAAGTTCATTTGTTCCATAAACTTTTTGAAGACCCTTTGTATGTATATGTGTGTGTGTGTGTGTCTGTGTGTGTGTGTATATATATAAATATATATATACCATTTTGACATTGCTGTTGTTAAGTGCCATCGAGTCAGTTCTGATTCATAGCAAACCTGTATAGGGTTTCCGAGGAGCAGCTGGTGAGTTTGAACCTCCGACCTTGAGATTCACACTGACTTTGCAGTCCAGCACATTAAACCACAGCACCACACCACAATGAGATAATACTTCACCCTCACTAAGATGGCTATGATCAGAAAAACTGTTGATGAGGATGTGGAGATAATGCATTCCTCCCATCCGTTGCTGGTGGGATTGTAAAATGGTGCATCCACTCTGGAAAATAGTTTTGTAGTTTTCAAAAAATTAGCATATGAATCAGCAATTCCATTTTTAGTATATACCCAAAAGAAGTGAAAATTAGAATGTAAACAGAAACTTGTACACCTGTATTTGTTGCAGTACTATTCAATTAACAGCAAAAAAGTTGGAAACAATGTAAATTTCCCTCAACAGAAGAATAGAGAAACAATCATCACTTTTAAAACTTACCAATGCTTCCTCTCTGTTGACTGGATTTTTACAACTTGACGAGAACTTAATTCCTTCTCTCTGTATGAAAGCCATTTCCTAGTTGTTTTACCCTCCCTAATTAGACTACATACTCCTTGAGCCTGCTTCTTTCCCAATTAAAAATCTACAGCTTGACTCAACATTTCAAGGTCTCATTGTGAAGGTAAAGTAAATTCTAGATAAGGATAATCTGGGTTGTTGTGTGTGTGTTTCAAAGGGCAAGAGAAAACCCATACCTTAAATTGTATACTACAAAATGTCTGGTTTCTACTTTATGTTGTTGTTGTTAAGTGCCGTGGAGTTGATTTCAATTCATAGGAAGCCTATATAGGGATTCCAAGGACAAGCTGGTGTGTTTGAACTGCTGACCTTGTGGCTAGCTGTCAGTACTTATCCTAGAGCGCCACACCAGGAGTTTTTCTACATTATAGAAGAATCCTAACAGTTTGTGCTTATCTACAAAGACTGATGGAACATATTGAAAAATTCTGAATACAATCACTCTTGGGAAATGGAATTTTGGAATGCATCACTGAGAAACGGAAACATTCACTTTGCAATTTATATACTTTGACTTTTCTTTTTTTTTTTACTTTGAGAACATATATAATCCTTTACAAATTTAAAGGAAAAATTAATAATGTGCATAAATTAAAATTATCTTTGGGATTCCACCCACGGAATCCCAACAATAATATTTATTGCAGAGACAAATAAAAAGGGTTTGTGATATTTTTTTACTTATAATTTTTATTTTGATTTGAAATTCCTCTCAGAAATCTAAAAAAAAAGTCACCTTCTAAAAAATGAAAACTTTAGCACTTGAATGCCTTCTATATTAAGACACTGATAAATTTGAATACAGACAATAAATTATAAAACACCACAGGACATTTGCAGAAAATAATTAACAGTGCTGTTTCATTTGAACAGAACAAGGGGAAAGGTGTGCGCCAGGTTTGTATCTTTTCACCATACTTGCTCAATTTGTGTGCTGAGCAAATAATCCAAGTAATTGGATTACATGAAGAAGAACGTGACATCAGGATTGGAGGAAGACTCATTAACAACCTGTGATATGCAGATAATTCAACTTTGGATGCTGGAAGTGAGGAGAACTTGAAATGCTTACCAATAAAGATCAAAGACTACAGCCTTCAGTAAGAATTGCACCTCAGTATAAAGAAACAGAAATCTTCATAATTAGACCAATAAATAGCATCATGATTAATGGAGAAAAGATTGAAGTTGTCAAAGATTTCATTTTGTTTGGATCCATAATCAAACGTCATGGAAGCAGCAGTCAAAGAATCAAATAACATATTGTATTAGGCAGATCTGTTGCAAAAGAACTCTTTAAATTGTTCACGAGCAAAGATATCAGTTGGAGGACTGAGGTGTCCCTGAACCAACCATGGTATTTTCAGTTGCCTTATATATATGTGAAAGTTGGGACAATGAATAAGGAAGACTGTAGAAGAATTGATGCATTTGAATTATGGTGTTAGAGAAAAATATTAAAAATACTATGAACTGCCAGAAGAACAAACAAATCTGTCTTAGAAGAAGTGCAGCCAGAATGATCCTTAAAAGCCATGATGGTGAGACTTTGTCTCTCATACTTCAGATACATTACCAGGTGGGCCTGTTCCTGGAGAAGGACATCATGCATGGTAAAGCAAAGGATCAGCAAAAAAGAGGAAGATCCCTAATGAGATGGATTGGTACAGTGGCAGCAGCAATGAGCTCAAGTGTAGCAAAAATTGTGAGTATGCCACAGGACTGAGCCGTGTTTTGTACTGTTGTACATAGGTTGAAAACACCTAACAACTGCCCAATTTCAAGAGCCATGAAATGCAATTTTTCACTACCCAAGAGTTCTGATACTTCATAATTTTTTGCAAGCATATTGTTTCCAAAGTGTGGCATGATTGATATATATAATAAAACTGTACAGATTTTACTTGTTCAGTTTCATGAGTTTTGACAATTTCAACAGCCCATGTAACCACCACTCACAGCAATATGGAAAACCTTTCCATTACCACATACATTTCATTCAGACCCTTTCTAGGCATACTCTTCCATCACTGCTCCCCGCCCCTCGAGTCAACAACTTTCACCCATTGATTTTGATGTCTTAGAACTTGATGTAATAAAGTTGCATGGTATGTCCTCTTTTATGTCTGAATTCTTGTCTCAGCATAATGGCTGTGAGAATCGTCATGATATTGTTTGAGTAGTTCATTCGTTTTAGTTGCCCAACACTGTTGCACTGTACGAATATAACACTTTTGTATCATACATTCACCTGTTGATGAGCATCTGGGTCATTTCTAGTCTCTGTGTTTATTCTGAATAAGGTGGCTAGGAGTATTCTCTTTCTTTTTAACCTTTTTTTTTTTAATTGTAATTTGGGTGAATGTTTACAGAGCACATTGGTTTTCCATCCAACAATTCATATATGTTTTGTTTCATGCCCTTGATGGCAATCCCCACAGTCTAACATCCCTCACTCACTTCCTCCCTGTATTTCCTGTTTCCACTCCTCTTTCTTTCCTAACCGTTTCTTTCTTCTGAGCTTTGTCCTTGGACAAATGTTACCCTTTTGATCTCGAATGGTTGATTATTCTAAGGAGTGTGTACACCCTTAGTGTTATTGTTCACCTTATTGTTAGGCTGAAAATTAAGTCAGGGTGGTGAGTGCCGCTCCAGACCTGAAAGGTGACTAAGGGCCAGAGTGCTAGGGTTCTAGCACTGGTCTCTATCCAATCAATACACCTACTTACTTATTTTGTATGGCTTTGAATTTTGTTCCACATTTTTCTTCCATTCTATCCAGGATTTTCTAATGTGATCCCTTTCAGAGTGGTCAGTAGTGGCAGCTGGGCACCATCTAGTTCTTCTTGTCGCAGGGTTGTGTTTGTGTGGTCCATTAGTCCTTTAGACTAATTATTTTCATACATCTTTGAATTTCTTCACTTTTCTTCGCTCCAGACAGGGAGAAACCTTACAAGGCTGATCACAAGCATTGCCCTAGTGGACTGTGCCATGCCAGTTGTTCTTGGTGTCTGGCTAGGAGCATTCTCAGCAAGGGGCTTCAGAAATTTCATGGAAACATTTTCTTTTCAGTCCATTTTCCACAAACTTTATGAAGCTCCTTTGTATAAGTTATTTTATGGACCTAATTTTAATTTCTCTTGGATAAATACACAGAAATAAAATTGTCAGATTTTGTTATTAATTTTATACTGGCCTCAAAGAATGAATTGGAAAGTGTTCATTAGTCCTCTAATTTGGTGTTATTGTTGTTGTTTTTAACTGCTTGTGTAAAATTTCTTTACTGACTGAAAGAATTTACTGGTGAAATTTTCTGGGCCACAAGTTGTCTTGATACTTACATGAAGGATTTTAGTTATGCATTTAATTTCTGCAGTATCTACTGTTGTTGTTGTTGTTAAATGCCATCGAGTTGGTTCCGATTCACAGTGACCCTGTATACAGTTTCCAAGGAGCAACTGATAACCTTGAACCACCGACCTTGCCTTTCAAACCTACCTTGCAGTCCAGCCCATTTATCCACAGCACCACACCAGGATTCCACAGTTCTATAGAGAAGTTGTTAAGTGCCATCTAGTCGATTCCAACCCATAGCAACCCTATATAGGGTTTCTAAGGAGTGGCTGGTGAGCTTGAACCACCAATCTTGCAGTTCAAATGACTTTGCAGTCTGACGCATTAGCTCACAGTGCTACACCAGGACTCCAATACTCATCTTTTTATTCTATCTTATATCAGTTTGGGTAAATTGTGTCTTGTAAGGAATTGGTTGGCATGATGATGTGTATAATATTCCCCTCATTCTCTTCTTAATGTCTGTAGGATCAATAATGACATTTTTTCTTTTATTCCTGATCACTTTTCTTGTCTTCTTTATTTTCTTCGTAAGTCTTGTTTAGGGATTTATCAATTTTATTACTGATCTTTTCAAAGAACTAAATTTTGGGCTTATTGGTGTTCTCTCTTATTTGTTTATTTTCTGTTTTTATTGATTTCTGCACTAACCTTATTTCCTTCCTCCTACTTACCATGGAAGGAACTCTGGTAGCGTAATGGTTACGAATTGGGCTGCTAACCTCAGGGTCAGAAGTTCAAAACTACCAGCAGTTCTGTGGGAGAAAGATGAGGCTTTCTGCTCCCATAAAGATTTACAGCCTCGGAA
>NW_006408536.1:6384946-6400443 GCF_000296735.1 Chrysochloris asiatica
GTTTTCAAGACTGTGACTTTGGAAGTAGTTTGGCAGGTCTGTCTTCTGAGGCATCTTTGGGTGGGTTCGAAATGCCAACCTGTCGGTTAGTAGTCATGTCATGCACTTTTCCATTTACCGTACAGAGGACCTCCCATGAGAAGATCATTTGTCTAATTTACCCACATGCTTACCCTTTCTGATGGTTTGCATTCCTTTCTGCAGACCTGGACTTCTATCATGTACTTTCCTTTCAAACTACATTTATTTGAACATTTTCTGTAGTGCAAGTTTCCTAGGGAGGGACCCTTCCATTGTTTTTCTCTCTGAACATATGTTTCTCCTTATTTACATCTATCTTGTTAAATACAAAAATTTATAACATTTTGAATATATCCTTCCCATTTTCTTCAGAACATCACTGTGATGAGATGTCTGCCACAATCCTTACCATTGTTCTCCTGAATGTGTATATGTCTCCTTTCTTTCTGGTTGCCCTAAGATAGTCTCTTATTGTGAATTGAGTGAAAGTTTACAGGGCAGATCATCAGTTTACATTCAACAGATCATATGCTTTGTTTCATTGTAATGATTATAATCCTCTCCATGTACCATCCGTTAACAGTATTTCTCTCTCTTCATTTTAGCTTTTTTTTTTTTTTTTTTAAACACTCAGGCATATATAATAATTTAATCTACCAAAGGGCACATTCTACAAGTCTGCCTCCTGGCTGCCAGCTCTCAGTCCCTCTCTTCCCATGAATCTACCTAGAGTCCTCAGCTGCTCCCTCTCTCCATGTCCCCATCTCTGCCTCCATCTCTGGTGTCTCTGCTTCTCTGGATAGGGTCCCGCGTTACACTTGTGCTCTTCTCCCTTGATGGTCCTAGGGTCCTCTGTTTCTGGACGGTAAGATTAACTACTCCCCCGTTTTTATTACAAAACTTCTACCTTTACAGTTGTGACAGTGGCAATTAGTCATGATAACAATTACTCACTATTAAATCATAAGAATCGTATCCCCTTCTCTTCTTACCAGACCCACTAAGATATTTATCTTTGGTTTTCAGCAGTTTGATGATTATATGCCTAAGTGAGCTTCTTTGTATTTATCTATTTGAGGTTCCCTGAGCCTCTTGAATCTGTGGGTTGATGTATTTAGTCAATTTTGGAAAGTTTTCAGTAATCATCTTTTCTAATATTCTCTTTGTTACGTTCTTTATTCCCCTTTATCCGGGGACTCCAAGAACATGGATTTTAGATCATGTGATATTATTTTACAGGTGTCAGAGTCTCTGTTTCTGTTCCTGTTTTTGCCAGATTTTGCATTTGATTTCGATAATTCCCATTGTGTTTTCTTCAAAATCACTGATCTTTCCCTCTACTGTGTCTAGTCTGTTGTTAAGCCAATTGAATGATTTCTCCACTCACAGCATTGCACATCTCTTTGATGGTTTTCATTGCCTATACATTTTTACAGTTTATAATTTTATGGTTCATAACCTTCCTTTTTAATGGTTTAAGTTGCTTCCATAAATTCCTATACCTATTTACACACATTGCTCTTTCTTTGTACCAGCTATTTTAACCTACGTAATCTAGCTATTTCAAAGTCTTTTATAAGCAATTCCAACATTTAGGCCATCTATGCATCGGTTTATATTGAGTATATTTCCTGTCTTGGTCACAAGTTATTTTTTCCCCCTTTTTGTGCTTTGCCAAAATTTAAAATTTTTATTTCAAGTATTGCATACAAAAGATAATAAAGACAGAAATAATACTATTTAACTCCAAAATTGGGTAAGCTTCTTCTCACAGGTCAGTAGAGTGGATGGCACATCCAGTCTAATCCTGTTCAGAGCTGGTTTGGGACAGTCTGGCAGTTTTAGCTAGATTCAGTTCATCACTGACTTTCAGTATTGCAGGGTTGGGATCTGGACTTCTGATTCAGCAAGATCTGTCTGTCATCTGGGCACAGGTTTTTTTCATTACATTTTATGTTCTTTTTATGTTTAATGTAGATCAGCACTCGACTGCGAATCACAAGGTCAGCAGTTCAAATCTACCAACTCTTCCTTGAAAACCCTATACAGAGTCTCTATGAGTCAGAAGTGACTTGACAACACTTAACAATAATAACAATTTTTAAATATGCATCAAGTATATAAAAGAAAAAGAAATCAAGCGATTTTCTGTTTGTTTATTTATTTATTTTTCTTTTCTTTTCTTCTTAACTGACTTCCCATCACCAAAGGTAGCACACTCTAGCTAGTGAATAGTTCTTTAGCATTTGTTGTTTTTCAACTTTGATATTAATGCTGGGGTAAGATGATCTCTCCTTGTGGTTTTGATTTGCATCTCTCTAAGGAGGTCTGGTAGTGTAGTGGTTACGAATCGTGCCGCTAACCTCAAGGTCAGCAGTTCGAAACTACCAGCTGTTCCGTGGGAGAAAGATGAGGCTTTCTACTCCTGTAAAGATTTGTAGCCTCAGAAACCCTGTGCAGGGTCACTAAAAGTCAGAACCAACTCCAAGGTACTTAACAACAACAACAGCAATGGTTAATGATCCTGGCCATTTCTTCATAAGGTTGTTGGGCGCCTGAATGTCTTCTTTGGTGCCTCTTTCATGTCCTCTGCCCATTTTTAAATTTGATTATTTATCTTCTTGTTGAGGTGTTGAAGTGTTCTGCAAATTTAGTAGTCCCTTGACTAATATGTCATTACCAAAATTTGTTTTTACCAGTTTGTGGGTTCTCGTCATACTCTTTTGGTGAAACCTTTTAATGCGCAAAAGTATCTACTTTCAGGAGGCCCTAGTCATTTATTTTGTCTTCTGCTATTTGTGTTGTCAATTATATTTGATATTGTATTTATGCCCCTAAGTCTGTCCCTGGTTTTTTCATTGATGATCATTATAGTTCTAGGTTTTACAGTTAGGTCTTTAATCCCTGCTGAGTTAGTTTTTGCATATAGTGTGAGATATGGATCTTGTTTCATTCTTCTGCAAATGGATTACCAGTTTTGTCAGCACCATTTGTTGAAGAGACTATCTCTTCCCCATTTAATGTTTTTTTTTTGCTCCTTTGTCAAAGAACAGCTGTGTGTATGTGAATAGATTTACTTCTGGGTTCTCAATTCTATTCCATTGATCTATGTATCTCTCATTGTACCAGTACCAGCTTGTTTTGACTACTGTGGCTGAGTAATAGGTTTTGAGATCAGGAAGTGAGAGGCCTCCTACTTTGTTCCTTTTAAGTAATGCTTTGCTTATCTGACAGTGGAATTTTTTGTTATGCTTTCCCGTTTGACTAACATCTTTCTACACTAGGGGAGATTACTCTCTACTTTATGACTTTGTTGGCTGAGTTTTGGTTCCTTTTCAAAATTTCCTTACTCACCCAAACACACCATAGAGATCCTGCAAATTAGGATATCTCTCAGCTCATCTGCCCTGACCCCTGTTTCCAGAGCACTACCACAGTGTACTCATTGCTAGTACTCTCAACTCTCTCGCCCTGTTCCCAGTCTGCAGCAGCTAGTGGTCTGCTTTGGTAAAGGCTTGTAGTAAGTACTTTGAAGGAACTTGTCTCAGTACACTGCCCTGCATTGAGTCTTTGACAGGCAGTTACATTTCACTTGATGACGATTTGTGTGTCTTACAAGGAATTCTCTCATCAGTCCTGCTATAAGCTCAGTCTTAAGGTGATTGCTACCTTGTGAGCTCTGGTAGCGTAGTGGTTATGAATCGGGCTGCGAGCCGCAAGGTCAGCAGTTCGAAACTACCAGCCGCTCTGCAGGAGAAAGATGAGGCTTTCTGTTCCCGTAAAGATTTACAGCCTCAGAAACCCTGTGCAGGGTTTCTATGAGTTGGAACCGACTCCACGGCACATAACAACAACAACACCTAGTATTTGGGGAAGGCCCTGCACAACGAACTAACTACTCTTGTGCATTCAGTTAGTGTCTTTCAAGAAGAGCTGGCAAATGGGGTCAGAATCAACTGCAGCTGAAGTGTTCCAGGATTCTTATATTATCCCACTCACAGCCATTAAAAGTTTGCTATGAGTATGGCTTGTTTATTTTTAACTCCATCTATAGCAGATTTCTTTCCTTATCGTTTGTTCTTCAGGGTTAACGTAAACATTCATCTCTTCTCTTCTCACTTTCTGGAATTTAGCCTTGTTGTTATTAAGTGCCACTGAATTGTTTCCAGCTCATAAAGACCCTGTATAGGGTTTCTGAGGAGTGGCTGGTGAGCTTGAACTGCCGGTCTTGCTTTTCAAAGTGACCTTGCAGCCCAGTGCAGTAACCCTCAGCACCGCACCAGGACTCCGGAATTTAGCCTATTTGGATTAATTTGCGCCCTCTGTTGTCATAGGCTTAAAAAATATGCACATCTAGTGTATTCAGTTTACTCTTATGGTTAAAATGGGAACAATTTTGAAGGGACTTTCTATATACTACTAGAAGTGTAAATCTCTGCTGCTTCTTTTAAAATGCCTGTCAAATATAGCATTCTACTTCTCACAATCAGATTATTTTCTATTCCAGGAGCTATCACTCATAAGAATACCCAAGTTTGTCCTCTGTACAGAGTCTTAAAATGAAGGTCCTTGGGCATATTTTCGAGGCAGTAGTTAACAGAAAGCAGGATAACAACATTTTTGAAAATAATAAAACATGCAGACTAGTTTTCTGCAACAAATTACCACAAGCTTGATGGCCCAAAGTAATGTAACGTGGTTATACTGCAATTTTGTGGATCGTAAATTAGACACAGGTCTTATTGGGCTAGAATTAAACTGTTGGGAGGACTATGTTACCTCTGTGGGCTCTGGGGAGAATCCATGCCTTGGACTTTTCCAGTTTCTAGAAGCACCCACATGACTTGGCTTGTGGTCCCATTCCTCCAGCTCTCTGACCCTCTCTCTGACTCTTATCTCTCTCTCTGGTTCCTTGGCTTTCTTTTCTCACTGTCAGTACTCACATGGGACCTACTGGGATAACACAAGAAAGTCACTCTAAGCTCAGTCGACTATTGTTTTTGTGGTGTGCTGTTGAGTTGGTTCCAACTCATAGAAACACTATATAGGGTTTCAGAGGAGCAGATGGTGGGTTTGAACTGCTAACCTTGTAGTTAGAAGTCCAGTGCTGATCCTACAGTGCCACACCAGGACTTCATATTAATAGGTTCTGGGAATGAAAATGTGGATAGTTTGGTGGGTCCATTATTCTTCCTGACACAACACCACTCACTCTTGTCCTTCAAAACTCTTCAAAAGACAGAAATTGATGAGTGACTTTTCCTTAAAGAAGACCACAGCCTAATCATTAAGGAGCTTGCAGATTCTATGACTAACCCTAGTTCTCCTTTCATGGAACATATCATGAAAATTTAAAAAACAAACAAACAAAAAACTACAAACCAAAGACAGCATTCCCAAACCCTAAGATTTAAAATAATGTTTAATAGCATTAATAAATTTTACCGACTACTAGGCATGTTTTTTATATTTTTAAATACATGAATTGGCATGTAAAATGCATATGGAAATCGCATCTTAGGTTAATTTTCCTAATTAAAAATTACAAGTTAAAGTTCTGACTGCATCAGACATTTTATTGGACCAGCATGTCTAACTTGAAACATTAGCACACATCCCTCTCATAAGGAGAAATATGTATGTCTTGTTCTGGAGACAACATATATGGGGTAAATAATATGCCGAGAATTAGCTGGCAGAAAGCAAGCCATATTTTATAATATCCCAAGCATTTTAATGGAGAGCTACTTATCATGCTTTTCTATTATCACTTGGTATTTGAACCATAAAGGTAATTAACTAGGAATAAGTGAACCGAATAATATGCCTACACCTGTCCACCCTTCATCAGCATGACTTTATGATGCACAGTAGTAAGAGAAATGTTTTAGCCAGGAGGCAAAAAATAAAATATTAATGCTTTTAATATTGAATGCCTTTATGCCCCTGGAAGAATGATTCAATAATATGAGCCAGGCCTTGGGACATAAAGGTGGTGGGGTCACACCTGAATAGCATAGTCATTCCTTTGCCAGCGCCAAGCATTCTGACTCAAAACCTCTGCTTAAAACTATTACTATAATCCCTCACATGTTTAAATGATACCTAATGTTAATATTTAGCATTATTGCTATGCACACTGACTATAAGGATTGATAGCTAAAATGTAATCTATAAGATACTATTATTTGTGAGACCCTTGCATAATGACAGAATGATGATTAGTTAGGAACGACAATAAAAATGTTTAAATATTATTATCTGTGAGACCCTTGTGTGTAGATAGGATGGTTAATTAGAAGTAATGCTAAAAGTTAAAAAAATATACATTGATAAATGATCAATACAATTAACAGGCTTTGATTGGTTTCGTTTTCTAATTTTGAGATAATAGAACATTCTGGTGATTATTATATTTTAACATCAACAAAATATCTTGAAGGAAAAAGTGTTTTGGTTTTTGTTTGCTTGTTTCTTTGGAAGATGTGGAAGCAGGAATGGGGAGAATGAACATCTAGAATGGATTATGCAGAGAAAGCAGAAATTCAAACTAAAAAATATTAAGCAAATAATTTAACTTAGGTCCAAATCAGTAAATGGTTTCTAGAACAAAACATAGAGATATTTGACAGAATGTCTGTGTCTAAAGTTCAATGTTAAATGTTAGGCGATAGGAAGAGAAAGGCATCAAAGGAAAGAAAAGTCCAAATATAGAGCCATCCTTGAATCGTGGCAGCAGTGAATATAGCTGTGAAAGTTGTTGCCATGACCCCATCCCTGGATTTTCTCCTTTTATATGTTGGAGTTGTTGCAGAAAAATGCAATTCTTGTGCTTCTAATGTATAGTCTGTCTTGAGAAGTTTGACATTAATCCATAGTTTAAAATATCAAAGTCAAAATCACTGAATGCTAAACTGAAGAGTCAGATATATCAAGAAGAGTTGTTGTTGTTGTTAAGTGCTGTCAAGTCGGTTCCGACCCAGAGCAACCCTGTATAGAATTTCTGAAGAGCGGCTGGTGAGTTTGAATTGCTGACCTTTCAGTTCAAACCGCCTTAGCAGTGCAGTGCATCAAGAAGAGTTAGCAAGAGTTAAATGGATAAGATTTAATTAAATTGTCTGTGATTTTTCAGGCTGTTTCTTCGATGTTCCATGCAGGCCTATGGTTGGCATGGCAGTATTTGTGGGGAATAGGTTTACACTCAGAGATGTTAGGAAGCTGTAAAGGAAAGTCCATCCTGAGAAGTCAGTTTTAAAAACATTATTGCTGTTGTTAAGTGTCACTGAGCCAGTTCTGACTCATAGCAGCCCTGTATAGAGTTTCCAAGGAGCGGCTGGTGAGCTTGAACCAACAACCTTGAGGTTCAAACCGACCTTGCAGTCCAGTGCATTAACCTACAGCACCACAGATTACAAAGGTGAAATACATCATTTGACACCCTGGTGAAAAATCAGTCAGTTGTCAGGTTGACTTTTTCTTTTGGTTACCTTTGTCCATTCGAACATCTAAGAACATTCTTGGCATATCAACAGAGTCCATTTAGGAAAACACATAGAAACATATAAAACCAGCCAAACCAAGCCCCTGCTGTCAAGTCGATTCCAACTCATAGAGACCCTAGAGGACAGAATAGAACTGTCCCATGAGGTTTCCAAGGCTGTAAATCTTGAAAAGCAGACTGCCACATCTTTCTCCCAAAGAGCAGCTGGTGGATTTGAACTGCCAACTTTTCAGAAAGCAACCAAGGACTTTAACCACAGTGCCTCGTATAGAACAACTGCTGTGAAAGTTTTGCCATTCAGAAATTCCGAAGTGGTGGTGGGGGTGGGGTGGGTGGGAATAGTATATGTAAAAGCAATCCTTGGGTAGCACATATGGTTTGTTATTGCTGCTAGCGTAAAGGTTGGATAGACAAATCCACTGGGGAAGCAAAGTCTGGCAGTCTGCTTCCATAAAGATCACAGCCCCCCAAATCCTATGGAAAATAGATGGGGCTGTCATGAAATGGAGTCTACTTGATGGTAAAGGGGAAAAAAAAGCCATCTGATTGTTTTATATAAGGAGCCCTTGTGATTCAGAGGTTAAGTGCTTGGCTACTCACCAGTAGTTTGGTGGTTCAAACCAATCAGCAGCTCCATAGGAGAAAGATATGCTACTCTACTTCCATCAATATGCTCAGCCTTAAAAACCTGAAGGGGCAGATCTCCTCTGCCCTATAGGGTTGCTATGAGCTGAAACTGACTTTATTTACATTGCTATAATTATTGAAATGTAATTACAATTGGAGTTGTGGTGTGGCTCTGTAAGATAAGCACTGGATCACAAGGTCGATTTGAACTGCAAAGTTGGTGGTTTAAACCCACCAGCTGCTTCTTGGAAACCTTGTACAGGGTTGCTATGGCTCAGAACCAAATCGATGACACTTAACAACCACCACCACCACAACAATTACAATATTGTTGTGGTGGTTATTAAGTTGTTAAATCATCACAAGGTCAGCAATTCAAACCCACCAGCTCCTCCTCAGAAACCCTATACAGTTTCACTATGTGTTGGAGGTGACTCGACGGCACTTAACAACAACAATAACTATTAGATCTAATATGTAACTATTAGAGTCCTGGTGTGGCACTGTAGCATAAACTTTTGACAGCAAGGTCACTTTAAACCACAAAGTTGGCAATTTAAATTCACCTTGGAAACCTTATACAGGGCTGCTATGGGTCTGCACTGGCTTGATGGCATTTAACAACAACAATGCAATCTTTAGTTTGACACCTTCCCTGACTTGCCTTAACAGTTATATTCAAATGTAATTATTGAATATGTAATGGAGTCCTGGTGTGGCACTTTAGGATAAACACTGGACTGATAACCATAAAGTCAGCCGTTTAAACCTATCAGCCATTCCTTGGAAACCCTCTACACTATGAGTCAGAACCAACTCGATGGCACTTAACAACAATATACAACAACAAAATGGAAGTAAATAAAAATATGTGCTAATTAGCAAAATGAAAAAAATATAGATGCTTATTGTTCTAAAGACATATTCAGTACTTAAAAAAGCAGTTCTTAAGATCCAAAATCTGTAGCTTTAAATTATAATGAAATGGTAGTAATCTTGTGAAATGAGTCGCTGCGTGGCTCAAATGGCTAAACGCTTGACTGCTAGCTAAAAGTTTGGCAGTTCAAACCCACACAAAGATGCCTCAGAAAATAGCCTGGTGATCTGCATCCAAAAGGTCACAGCCTTGAAAAGCCGCCTGAGTCAGAATCGAATTGGTGACAACCAGTAGCAAAACACGTTTTGGAAGTGGTTATTAAGAAGACCTTTAATTTATTTTCAATATGACTTTATGCACACACACACACACACACACAACCTTTGCAAAAACACTTATGCTGTACACAATAAAACAACTTATTTAATATTTGTATGGAATTGCGTACTGTCATTTTTGAAAACCTTTATTCTATAGATTTTTTTTTTCTTTTGTATTAAAAAGTGATGTTTACTAAAATGTTGTCATTGTTGTTAAGTGCTGTCAAGTCGTTTCCGACCCATAGCACATTAGCCCACAGTGCCACACCAGGACTCTGTTTACTATGATAGCATGATACAATTAAAAAGGTAAGCTCATTAGCATTCTACACAGTGCATGTAATTTTTCTTTTTCTTTTTGCCTTTTTTTTTAATATCTCATCCCCTTCAAGGTCACCAACTGTTTGTTTTTTTCTGAAGGACATGTGTAACAGAAGACAGAGCTCATATTTTTTAATACACAAAAAAGATATTACATGTATATCCATTAAGCTATGGTTTTCATTGATTAAATGTTACATTCTGCATCTATTAACTTTTTGTGTATTGCCTGCATTTTTCTTATCACAATCAACAGTTCTCTGCTCTGTCATTATTAGGATTTCCCATCTTCCATTATTTTATGGTTTTAGATGTTTTCAGCACATTTAATTTAAAAACAAACTTGTGCATGTTGTTATCTATATTTATTTTGTTCTATTTCTCATAGCATTTCTAATGCTAGAGAAAAATGGTGTCTTGTTAATACAATCTGGTTTGATGTTTAAACAAAAGAGACTATGATTTGTACTGTTTTAGTTCCAGTCGAAGGATACAATTCCAAATATCCATAGACACTGTCTATTATTTCTTTCTACTAAAATATGGTTTAAAATCAGGAAAGATGTGTGCCAGGGTTGTATTCTTTCACCAAATTTATTCTGTCTGTATGCTGAGCAAATAATCCCAAGAAGTTGGATTATATGAAGAATAACGTGGCATCTGGATTGGAGGTAGACTCATTAACAGCCTGCGATACGCAGATTATACAACTTTGCTTGCTGGAAGTGAAGAGAACTTCAAATACTAATGAAGATCAAAGACCACAGTCTTCAGTGTGGATTGCACCTCAATGTAAAGAAAACACAAATTCTCACCACTGGACCAATAAATAACATCATGATAAATAGAAAAAAGATTAAATTTGTCAAAGACTTCATTTTGCTTAGATCCACTATCAACACTCATGGATGCAGCAGTCAAGATATCAAACATATTGCATTGGGCAAATTTGCTACACGAGACCTCTTCAAAGTGTTCAAGAGAAAAGATGTCAGTTTAAGGACTAAGATGCTCCTGACCCAAGCCAGATATTTTTAGTAGCCTCATTGTGAAAGTTTGACAATGAATAAGGAAGATCGTAGAATGAATGCATTTGAGTTATGGTGTTGGAGAAGGATATTAAAGATTCCATGGACCGCTAGAAGAACAAACAAATCTGTGTTGGAAGAAGTTCAGTCAGAATGCTCCTGAGAAGCCAAGATGGTGAGACTTCGTTTCTCATACTTCGGACACGTTACTAGGAGGGACCAGTCCCTGGAGAAGGACAACATCATGCTTGGTGAAGTGGAGGGTCAGCAAAAAAGAGGAAGTCCTTTGACGAGATGGATTGGCACAGTGGCAGTAGCAACGGGCTCAAGTGTAACAATTCTAAGATGGCACAGGTTATGTCAGTGTTTCGTCCTGTTGTGCACAGGGTCACTGTGATTCAGAACAGACTCGACAGTGCCTAACAACACCAACAGCAATACATTTAGCATAATGTGTTTTATTTTTGACATTTTTGATTCAACATGAGAAGTAATGTAGTATGGTGGAGTAAGCATGAACTAAGCAGAGTTAGGTTAAATCCCTGCCTCCAAAAATTAATTGTTGTATAAAACAGAACAAAGCTTTTCTAAACCCCTGTATCCTCCTCTCTACAGTGAAGAAAATATACTCTCTGAGATATGATGAGGTCTAAATGAGTGTTCATATTCAGGCAGTCCTAAAAGAAATCAGTACTTACTGAGTGAAATCAGTGCTTAACTATGTCTTTAAGAATTTGTACATAAGTCAAAAGAAAAGGCACTCTGGTGGTGCTGTGGGTTAAGCTAACTGCAAGGTCTGTACTTCAAACCTACCAGCTCCACTATAGGAGAAAGACGAGGCTGTCTGCACCCCTAAAGATTTAGTCTCAGAAATCTATATGGAGTTGCTATGAGTCAGTATCAACTTGATAGCAGTGAGTAATGCTGGGTGAGTGCAGCTCTGGGTCTCTCCCTTTCCAAAGGAAGGAAGAGTGATGAAAATTGAAGACACGTGGAAATAATTAGTACGATGGAGTAAAGGCTCATGCTAACATCGGTCTCCACGACCCTGAGACCAGAAGAGCAAGATGGTGCCTAGCTACCAGTACCAACTGCTCTGAAATAGATCACATTAAAAGGTTCTCAAAATTATTAAAAATATTTTTAAAAGATCAAGCTTATTGGTTGGATAGAGAATGGTGGGATCCTCCAGACTATGGTCCTTAGTCATCCTTCAGGTCTAACCCTATGGCTCAATTTTCAGCCAAACAATAGACAGGTCTGTGCGGGAAAATAAGGGGCCCTGGTGGCATAGTGGAATATGAGCTGGGCTGCTAACTGCAAGGTCAGCAGTTTGAATCTACCAGTTGCTCCTTGGGAGAAAGATGAGGCTTTCTACTCCTGTAAAGATTTATAGCCTCTGAACCCCTATACACGGTCGCTATGAGTAAGAACCGACTTGATGGCACACAACCACCACCATAAGGGAAATAATAACACAAGATACACACACCTTAGATTAATCCACCATTTGAGATCAACAGGGCAGGCATTCACCCAAGGACAAAGTTCAGAAAGGTTAGAAAAGAAAGAGGAATGGAAACTGGAAACAGAGAAAGGAAGTGGGATAAGTGATTTCCATTGTGGGAATTGCAATCAATGAAATGGAACAAAATGTGTATGAATTGTTGAATGGAAGAATGACCCGCTCTGTAAACCTTCACCCAATTCACAATCAAACGTTAAAAGAAAAAGAAAATGCTCGAAGCTTTTTTCAGTGATTTAATAACAGCATATGTAGCAAGTGAAATTGATTGTGAAGAAGAATTTGTTGCAAGTAGGGGTTGGTTCAATCTTTTCAAAGTGAGAGCAAACAAAGTCTGTTGAACCACAAGATTGGTGTTTTAAACCCACCAGCCGCTCCTCGGAAACTATACAGGGTCACTATGAGTCAGAACCTACTCGACGGCACTTAACAACAACAATAACAAAAAGGACAAATAAGAATTGTCCTGGTGCTGAATGAAATTAGTCAGTCAAAAAAGGAGAAATACTGCATAGGACCATTATGGTAAAAGCTTAAGAAAAATTACCCACACTAAAAGGGAGAAAAAGGAAAATCTTTGTTGGTTACTGGGGTGTAGGGGGTAGGGCACAGGGAGGGAGGGTAATGTGGAACACAGGGTAGGGAATAGATACAGGATAGTCTGGGTGCTGGGGGGCGGGGATAGGAAGGGGGGGGGAATGGAAGAACAAGGCAGAGAGGCCATCATTCAGGCAGGTTTACATGGGCTAAGTGGGACAGAGGTAAATAGTGATGTATGCTCAACCTTGGAAAAACAGGTCTCTGGGATACAGGGATTGAGGCATGGTTTGAATGGGTAAAAGAGGGAAAATAATGTTAAAATCCTTGGCTATCTTTTGAATCTTGGTTTCCCTTGCCTACTATTGAAAAATTAGACACTTTAGGGGGAGAGAAAGGAATAGCCAAAAACATCACCATTGAAAGTTTGTAAGTCTGTGTTTGGCCTATAAGTGATTGGAATACCTAAAATGGGGTTAGAACTTGCCCAGTAAAGGAGGCTTCCTGCAGAGCCTTTACATTACATAAGACCATAGGTGGAACCCTGATCCCCATCTAGAATCTTCTGAGGTGGGTAAGTTTCCACTTGAAAGAACAAGCAGACCAGCCTGGAGATGCTAGAAGAACAGAATATTATTCTTGAAAGAAAGACCAGCAGGAAAAATCAAAAACAGTATCCACAGTCTGATTGACTAATACAAGAACAAGCAAGTTGTTCTCCAGGGAGCCATCAAGGCAAGTGGTTCGGTCCCCTCAGGGAAAACCCCCTTCCAAGACTAAGACTCAAGGGAAATACATGAGCAGGCATGTGGTCTTACTGGTGACCACCTTGGTCTACTGATAAGTGGAAGAGGAGGAAAAACAGCAATGAAGTTGTGAGCTGATCACGTTCAATAGACTCCTGTCAATCTGGGTTGGGACCTGGTTGGCCAGCAGTATGGCGAGACCTGGGAACTCCTAGGCCCAGGGACAAGGACATGGCCACAGAGGACTAGAGTGGAGAGTGAAGCATCCAGTTGATATGAAATGAGGGGAGATGAATAAGAACACCCATACTTGCAGATAGCACCCACTTGACCTGGCTTCAATGGCTGAATGATCAGAACTCAACTAGAGGAAGAAAGAAGAGGAAAAAAAAGAGTAATCTGCTACAACTTGATGAACTTGACCTATACTTATGAATGTAGTAGCTCAAAAGAGGGAACAAATCTTTACAGCAAGGATTATGCCCACCACCTCGGTACACAGGGTTAGATGTTGGTTACCCAAAATGGGGGAGCTACAAAGCCAAGAAGTGACTGCCTTACAAGCTTTCAAGAGGGAGCTTAGTTCTAGAGGGTGCAGGGGAAAGATAGACTCTCCACTGAGTGGTTTCCAACCTGTCTGGATGGGGCTGGTGAAAGGAGCTGGGGACAAGACTCTTGCGGTTCAATAGTGAATAATTGCTATTAGGACTCACTGTGAGTGTTGCAAATGTAAAGGTAGAGATTTTGTAACAAAAGGATAGGAGTGGTTAATCTTGCAGTCCAGGAGCGGAGGACCCTGGGACCATCAAGGGAGAAGAGCGGAGTGTGGGACCCTATCCGGAGAAGCAGTGATGCCAGAGATGGAGGCAGAGACGAAGACATGGAGAGATGGAGCATCTGGGGACTCTGGACTCAGGGAGGGAGACGGTCTGTGTGCTGATGGCTGGGGAGGCAGGCTTGTGGGTGTACCCTTTGGTTGTTTGAATGCTTATATATTTCTGAGTGCTTCGGTGTACATACAAAAAACAAGAAACAAAAAAACAGGGAATGAAAGCAAATGCTGTTGAATGATTACAAAAAAAAAAAGAATTTTCCTGGGATCTTGGTATGGAGCTGTAGAATAAGCACTGTACTGCTAACTACAAGGTTGGCAGTTCAAACCCACAATCTGCTCCTAGGAAACTCTAAGCAGGTTCACAATGAATGTAAACCAATTTGTCGGCACTTAACAACACCAACAAGGAATTGTCGATAAGTCAGACATTTGGAACCTGAGGACTGTCTGTATATATTGACTCATGCTGACCCCACGTGTGCAGAGTAGACCTGCTCAATAGGATTAACAAGGTCATGATTTTTTGGAAGGAGATTCCCAGGCCTGTCTTAAGAGGCAACTCTGGATGGGTTCAAATCAGTAACCTTTCAGCGAGTATTTGAGTGCTTAACTGCTTATTCCACTCAGGGATGGACACACACACACACCAGGGAGTTTCAAAAAGTTCCTAGGAAAATTCCATTATCTTTTAATTCCATTATTCCATATACTTGTTTCCCCCTTCCCTTTCTCTTGTTTATTATTCACTGTGTTAATGCAGTTTTTTCACATATGGAAAGGTACAGTCTTTGTCCTCTACACTCGACTTACTTGTACTTTAGAAAATTCTTCCCATATGCCTCTAAATTACTCATTTCCTCACCACACATATTTATTTTTTTGACAATGAATGCAGCACCATTCCTCCTCAATTTGTCATTTCCATGTGATTGTCAGATTCAAAATGGCCAATACCAGTCCATTTCAGCTCACTCATGCCTAAGATATCGATGTTTATGTGTTCCATTTCATTTTTGACAACTTCAAATTTTCCCAGATTCATACTTTGTACATTCCATGTTCCGATTTTCAATGGATGTTTACAGCTGTTTCTCTTCATTTTGAGTTGTGCCCCATCAGCAAATGAAGGTCCCGCAGGCTTTACTCCATTCACGTTATC
>NW_006408536.1:6403842-6417824 GCF_000296735.1 Chrysochloris asiatica
AGCTGGACAGTGAGTAAGGAAGACCGTAGAAGAATTGATGCATTTGAGCTATGGTGTTGGGGGAGAATATTGAAAGTGCCATGGGCTGCCAAGGGAACAAGCAGATACGTTTTGGAAGAAGTGCAGCCAGAGAGCTCCTTGGAGGCCAAGATAGCCAAACTTCGTCTCTCATACTTCGGACATATTGTCAGGAGGGACCAGTCCATGGAGAAGGATAACATGTTTGGTAAAGTGGAGGGTCAGAGAAAAAGAGGAAGACGCCCAGCAGGATGGATTGGCCAGTTGGTGACATCGATGGACTTAAGCATGGCAGCAGTAGTGAGGTTGGCCCAGGATCGTGCAGTGTTTTGGTCTGCTGTGCATAGGGTCGCTATGAGTCGGTGCTGACTCACTGGCACCTAACAACAACAACAACATAGTTATAATTGCTACTTTTGAACTTTCGATGCTTCCCTGTATATATGTATGTATGTGTATGTTTGTGTATATATATAGTTGGAGTCCTGGTGTGGTGCTGTGGGATAATGCACTGGCCCACAAGGTTGATTTGAACCACAATGTCAGTGGTTCAAACTCACCAGTTGCTCCTTTGAAACCCTACACAGTGTCATTATGAGTCAGAACTGATTAGATGGTACTTAACAACAACATACATATGTATATATATGATGACGCTCTACTTCTCAAAAATCTATAACCAACTCCACGACACTTAACAACAAAAAAATCTGCTCCCACAAATATTTAAAAGGCTCAGAATCCCTATACAGGGTCCGGTTTGACGGCACTGAAAAACACAACATTTTTGTTATTGGGGAGTGCGATGTCCCTGTAGAGTAAGCATTGGACTTCAAACACCAAGATCAGTAGTTCCAGCTCACCAGGCAATCCATGGGAGAAAGGTGAGGCTTTTTGCTTCCACAAATATTTATAGCCTCAGAAACCCTATACAGAGTCACTGTGAGTCGGAACCTACTTGACAACACTTACCAGCAACAACAATGATGTTGCTATTGTTAGGTGTCATCAAGTGGTGGTGGTAGTTGTTAAGGGCCTTTGAGTTGGTTATAAATCTTTGTGTGAGCAGAAAGCCTTATCTTTCTCTTGTGGAGTGGCTGGTGGCTGGAACCTCTGAGTTGGTGGTTTGCATTCCGGTTCTAACTCATAGCGACTCTGTACAGGGTTTCCGAGGCTGTAAATCTTTATGGGAGCAGAAAGCCTCATCTTTCTCCCGCAGAACAGCTGGTAGTTTCGAACTGCTGAGCCTGAGTTTCACAGCCTAATTCGTAACCACTACACTACCAGAGCTCCATATATATATATATATAGAGAGAGAGAGAGAGAGAATGAGAAAGAGAGATTGAGAGAGAGAGAGTTGTTTTTATTAAGTTCCTCCTAGTTGGTTTCGACTCATGCATGAATATATAGAGAGTCCTGGTGTGGTACTGTGGATTAATGCGCCAGACTGCAAAGCCATTTGAACTGTAAGGTCGGTGGTTCCAGCTCACTAGCTGGACCTCAGAAACTCTATACAGGGTCACTATGGGTCAAAACCTATTCTTCAGCACTTCACAACAACATGTATATATATATAACATCCCATCGTTGGCAAGTCGATTCTGACTCATAGGAACCTATAGGACAGATTAGAACTGCCCCAGAGTGCAGAATGTTCCAAGGTTATAAATCTTTACAGAAGCCAACTTACACATTTTTCTCTCAAGGATTAGCTGGTGGGTTTGAACCACCCATGGTTCAAGTACCAGCCAAGCATTTAACTGTTGCACTACCAGGGCTCTTGTAGAGAATGCTTTAGACACAGAGAATGAAGAACAAAACCAACATACCATTTTGGAAAACACACACAAAATGGACAGTTGTAAATGACTGATTTGTGTGGAAGAGAAAGATGAATGGATTTCTCAGTTGCTGACAATGCTCCCATGGGTGGTGCTATTTCATAAAATATTTTTGAATGTCCTGTGTGCACCATACATAATAATGCTATCACATACATCATTTCTCAACTAAAGCCAGGCAGCGTCAAATGTTTCAGAATGTAAAAGCCACAAGGAAGGGAGTGGTTTTACTCTAGATAATTCAAAATGAATTTCTAGATAACTCAAATTTACTCTTTAATTACCAAAATCTGAGGTTAAAAAAAAAATTCTAAGGGACATTTTAATAATACCAGCATGACTTCAAAATGTATCAAAATGAGTTGTAACTTGTTTGTAAAACAATGAATGTTTTAAGGATGTCCATCAATCATTGCATCATGTTAAAAGTGTGCAAAGTGTGGCACTGTAGGATAAGTACTTTATTGATAACCTCAAGGTCGGCAGGTCAAATCCACCAGCCTCTCCTCGGAAACCTTATACAAGTTGCAATGTACTTGATGGCACTTAACATCACCACTACCAAGTCCCACCCTTAGTGTATACCCAGATTATTCTTCTAACTTTCACTTCCACTCAGAATATCATTGTTGTTTTCTGTTCCTCTTTCAGTGTGGTGGTGGTGGTGGTTTGCCACCAAGTCGGTTCCAACTCATAGCAACCTGTAAAGGGTTTCTGATGCTGAAAATCTTTACGGGGGCAGAAAGCCTAATTTTTCTCCCCATGAGCGACTCATAGATTCAAACTACTGACCTTGTGGTTACGAGGCCAGCTTGTGTTCCACTATGCCACCAGGGTGTAGCAATGATTATTCTTGGCAACCATCGATGCCATTTTTGAGTTGCAACTTCGTGACTTCCAAAAGCATCTTCAGTTAAACAAATGTTATTGAAAATTATTTACAGGAAGGGGAAATAGGTCATGAGTGGTTATGATCTTAGAGGATTTTCATTATTTTTTTTTTAATACATGATATTGATTTCAATGCTTTGAAGCTTTAAAAATATTTTTCTATTTCTAAACTACATTCTGGATATACGAGCTTCTTGGAAAAATAAGCCTTGCATAAGTGAATGCTAGTATAATATGGTATAGTGCCACAAAGTATTTATTTCCTTTAGATTCACTGTTTGAATGGAATAAGACCTTTCTGCTTCATATTTTGTATTACTTAAACATTGGGTTATCTAAACACAAAGATTGAGAGCACATCTTTTAAGCTAAAGGTCACAAAATCACTTAAGAGCTCTAGCCATTGCAAAAATAATAAGCAACAGAATGAAAAAGGAGTTGAATTTAAGGGCTTTAATACTAAATGCCAAAGTCACTTTCCAATCCCGTGTCTTCTACATCTATGAAATGCAGTGACCGATATGTATGAAATCCCTAATATCAGCAGAGTCCTGATTCCTCCTTCAGGAATATACAGATACAGACATACTTTTCTATATTTATCTCCTTGTTACTATCTCCATCTGATGCTTTTTTTTATATCATTAAATTCTGCACACTTTTAACGAATCAGACATGAAAATCGTACAATGTAAACTCTGATATGATGACGACAAAAATGTATATTTAACTTTTTGTGGGAAAAATGTGTTTCATTTTTTCCTCACTTCTTCACTTCTCTCATCCTATCTCACTGTTAATTATCTGTCTGAGGGGAAAAAGGTCTTTATTGTCTAGAACTTGTGAAGTATTATGGAAACAAAATAATTTTAGAATATAATCATCCAGCAATGATGATATGAAATAAACAAATCCCTGTCATTCAAATCCCATTTGTTGATTGCTGTATTTATTGATTTATCTATTTTATTCATGAGCTTTTATTTAGAGCTATTTCCTCAGCTTGTATGTGCAATTACTGGAGCAAAAGTAATGAAACATTTACAGGCTTTTGTTGCCAAATTACTGTTCACAAGAGTTGTAGCAATTGACACTCCTGTAAGCACTGCTGCAAAGTGCCTATGTTAGCCCACCTTTGCTCTCATTGGTCATTTGTAGATGAAAGAGGCTATCTCATTATGCTTTAAATTTGTTTCTCTTAGAATTTCTAGTGATGCTGAGCATTTTCCACATAAGGCATTCAGTTAATATTTTCTCTCTCTCTTTTTACCTCTTTATTTTCTCCTTCATCCAAGTTAACATGTATACATATTCCAGCCAGTAACCCAGTCTCTCCCTACCCTCTCATCCCTGGTAACTATCAAAGAATGTCTCTTTCAGTGTGAAAACATTTTTAAAAAACACTTTACAATAGTGGCTTTATACAATATCTGTCCTGTTCTACCTGACTTACCTCACTCAGCATAATGACCTCCAGGTCCATCCATGTTACAAGGCATTTTGCAGATTCATTGGTATTCTTTAATGTTGCCTAGCTCTGGTAGCGTAGTGGTTACGAATTGGGCTGTGAACCGTAAGGTCAGCAATTCGAAACTACCAGCTGCTCCGCGGGAGAAAGATGAGGCTTTCTGCTCCCATAAAGATTTACAGCCTCGGAAACCCTGTTCGGGGTCGCTATGGGTCGGAACCGACTCGGCGGCACTTAACAACAACAACAGTATTCCATTGGTGTGGTGCTGTGGGAAAAAGCATGGGACTGCAAGGTCGGTTTGAACCACAAGGTCAGTGGTTCAAACTCACTAGCCACTTTTTGGAAACCCTATACAGGGTCACTATTAGTCTGAACCAACTGGACGTCACTTAACAACAACAAGTATTTCGTTGAGTATATGCACCAGCGTTTGTTTATGCACATTTCCATTAATGAACAGTGCTGCACTAAATATGGGTGTGCGTATATCTGTTTTTATCACTATTGTTTCTCTAGGATATATCCCAAGTAGAGGGATAGTCAAAATAAATGGCATTTCTATTTCCAAATCTTTGAGGAAGCCTCAAACTATTTTCCATAGTGGGTATACCATTCTACAATCTCACCAGCAGTGTAGGAGGGTTCCAGTCTCTCCACACCTTTGCCAGCATTCATTTGAACTTTGTTATTAATGTTGGTGTAGATTCCTTGTGTGGCATTGTGAGCTAATGTGCTGAACTACAAAGTCTGTTTGAACCGCAAGGTTGGCAGTTCAGACTCGCCAACAGCTCCTCAGAAACCCTATACAGGATCACTATGTGTTGGAACCAACTCTATGGCACTTAACAACAATGACAATTCTGGGATAAGATATTGTTTTGACTTGAATCTCTCTAGTGGCTAAGGGCATCATGATTAGTAAAGTGGAGGGTCAACAAAAAAGAGGAGGACCCCTAACGAGGTGGATTGACACAGTGGCATCAGCAATGGACTCAAATGTAACAGTTTTGAGGATGGCACAAGACTGGGCAGTGTTTTGTTCTGTTATGCATAGAGTTGTTATGAGTAAGAACCAACTCTAGAGTACCCGACAACAACAATGGCTAATTATTGTGAGCATTTCTTTGTAAGTGTGTTGGCTCCTTGAATGTCTTCTTTGGTGTCTGCTCATGTTCTCTGTCCATTTTAAAATTGGATTGTCTTTTTCTTGTTGAAATGTTGAAGTTTCTGTAAATTTTAGAGGCAAACATTTTTTCTCAGTCTGTGGGCTCCCTTTTCACTCTTTTGATCAAATCTTCTGATGCACATAAATGTCTAATTTTTAGGGGGTACTAGTCATCAAATTTGTCTTCTGCCATTTGTGTGTTTTCAGTTATGTTTGATAATGTATTTATGCCATGAATCAGAAACCCTAAGTTTGTCCCTGCTTGTTTGTTTGTTTTTTGTTTTTTTGCTTTTTTTCATTGATGATCTTTGTAGTAATAGGTTTTAATAGAGGTATTTGAACCATGTTCAGTTTGGGTTTGTATATGGTTTGAGCTATGGGTTCTGATTCTTTATTCTGAAAATGCATATCCAGTTTTGTCAACACCATTTGTCAAAGAGACCATCTCTTCTACATTTAATGTGTTTTGGCCCTTTATGAAAGTTCAACTGTCCATATATGGCTGGATTTATTTCTGGGTTTTCAATTCTGTTCTGTTGGTCTATATATCTATGGTTGTACCAATACCAGGCTATTTTGACTACTATGACTGTGTAGTAGGTTTCGAGATTGGAAAATGAGAGGCCTCCTACATTTTCCCACTTCTTTAGTTCTTGGGTTATCTGGGATCTCTTTTCTTTCCATATACAGTTAATGATTAATTTTCCCATCTCTTTAAAGAATGATGTTGGAATCTGGATTGGGATTGCTTTATATCTATAGATTGCCTTGGGTAATATTGACATTTTCATAATATTAAGTCTTTCTGTCCATGAGCATGGTATATGCTTCCATTTTTGTAGGTCTCTGTTGCAGTAGTGTTTTGTAGTTTTCTTTGCATTGTTGTTGTTAAGTGCCATCAAGTTGATTCCAACTCATAGCGATCTTATGCACAACAGAATGAAACACCACCTGGTCCTGCTGCACTTGAGCCCATTGTTGCTGTCACTGTGCCAAACCATCATGGTGGGGTCTCCATCTTTTTCTCTGTCCCTCTACTTTACCAAGCATGATGCCCTATTCTAGGAACTGGTCCCTTTATGATAATATGTTAAAAGTATGAGAGACAAATTCTAGTCATGTTGGCTTCTAAGGAGCGTTCTGATTGTACTTCTTCCAACACAGATTTGGTTGTTCTTCTGGCAGCCCATTGTACTTTAAATATTCTTTTCCAACACCTTAGCTCAAAAGCATCAATTTTTCTACAGTCTTCCATATTCATTATCCAACTTTCACATACATATGAGGCTACTGAAAATACCGTGACTTGTGTCAGGCATACTTTAGTCCTCAAACTAGTATCTTTGTTCTTGAACACTTGTATAAGTCTTTTGTTTCTGTGGTTAGATTTGTTCCTAAGTATTCCATGTTTTGGTGGCTATTGTAAATGGTATAGTGAGGGTATAGTTTATTTATTTTCTTTTCAGAGCTTACTTTGTTAATATATAGCAATCTGACTGGATTTTGTATTTTGACCTTTGTTTTGAGTTGTTGTTGTTGTTATGTGCCGTGGAGTCGGAACCGACTCATAGCAACCCTGTACAGGGTTTCCGAGGGTGTAAATCTTTACGGGAGTAGAAAGCCTCATCTTTCTCCCGCGGAGCAGCTGGTAGTTTCAAACTGCTGACCTTGAGGTTTACAGCCCGATTCGTAACCACTACGCTACCAGAGCTCCTTTTGAGTATATGTTTTAATTATGTTGAAGACTATCTCTTTGATTCCTTTTTTTTTTAAATATTTTTATCAGGAATGGTTATTGTATTTTGTCAAATTCCTTTTCTGTTTTAGTAGATGTGATCATGTGGTTCTTTTCCTTTGTTTTATTTATGTGATGGACTACATTGATTGTTTTTCTTATTCTGAACCATTCTTGCACACCTGGTATGAATCCCACTTGGCTACAATGTTTTGTTGTTTTTTATGTTGTTGCTGTTGTTTTATATGTTTTTGGATTCTATTAGATAAGATTTTGTTGTGAATTTTTTCATCTGTGTTCATGAGCAATATTGGTCTATAGCTTTCTTTTTTGGTGATGTCTGTGCATGGTTTTGGTATTGGGGTTATGCTAACTTCATACTGAGTTTGGGAGTTTCTCATTCTTTTTTATACTTTAAAATACTTTGAGTAGAATTGCTGTCAGGTCTTCTCTGAATGTTTAGTAGAATTCACCAGTGAAGTCATCATCTGGGTTTGTACTTTTTATTGTTGTGGTTGGGAGCTTTTTAATGACCTGCCTGGCCACTTTCTTCTTTTCTTATCGATCTGTTCAAATTTTCTACTTCATTATGTGTTATGTTAGGGAGATAGTGTGTTTCTGGAGTCCTGGTATGGTGCTGTGGGTTAATGCGCCAGACTGCAAAGCCGTTTGAACTGCAAAGTCAGCAATTAAAGTTCACCAGCTGCTCTTTGGTAACCCTATACGGGGTTGCTATGGGTCAGGATCTACTCAATGGCACTTAACAACAACAACAGTGTGTTTCTTCTAGGCTTTCAAATTTGTTAGAGGACAGTTTTTCATAGTATTCTGTTACCATCATTTTTGTTTCTGTCAGTTCTGTTGTGATGTCAACCATTTAATTTCTTATTCCTGTCATTTACATCTTCTTTTACAAATCTGTTAGATTTGCCAGGGGTATGTTGTTCCTATTAATCCTTTCAAAGAACAAACTTCTATTCTTGGTAATTCTTTCTTTTGCTTTTCTGTTTTCAGTTTCTTTATTTCTGCTTTAATCTTCATATCTATTTTCTTCTGGTGAGTGTAGGCTTATCTTGCTACTCTTCTCTAATTTTTTTGATGTTGGGGAAGATGTTGATTTTGGCACTATCTTTTTTTGGGTTCTGTGCACTTACTGATATAAATTACACTCTGAGCAATGCTTTTGCTGTGTTTGTAAGATTTGGGTATGCTGTGTTTTCATTCTCATTTGATTCAAGGATTTTTTAAAATTTAATTTGTAATTTCTCCTGTTATCCAGTAGTTTTATGCAGCGTGTTATTCAATTTCCATATATTTGATTTCTAATTCTATAGCAGTGTGATCTGGGAAGATGCTTTGTAGTGTTTCAGGGTTTTAAAATTTACTGAAGCTTGCTCTGTGGACTGTTGTTGATGCTATGGGCTGGTGAGTCAGTTTTGGATCCTAGTTTCCAAGGAGTAGCTTGGTGGGTTTGAATTGTTGACTTTGTGTTTAGCAGTCAAGATAGGGTTTATTGTGGAGAATGTTCCATGTACACTAGAAAAGAATGTATACTGTGCTGTTATTGGATGGACTATTCTATATAAGTCTGTGAGCTCAAGTAGTTTGATTGTGTTGTTTAATTTTTTTGTGGTTTTGTTGAGTTTCTTTTCAGCAGTTCCATGCTTCATTGAAAGTGGTGTATGTATTAAGATCTCCTACAATTATTTTCCACCATTTGTCTGTCCATTTGTCATTCTTTGGTGGCTTGCTTGTTGCTCTGATGCTAGAAGCTATGCAGTTGGTATTTTAAAATCAGCAAGATCACCCATAGTAGACACGTTTCAGCTGAGCTTCCAAAGTAAGACAGAATAGGAAGAAGGAGAAGCAGATTACTTCTGAATGCTTAGCCACTGAAAACCTTATGAATAGCTGCAAAACATTCTCAGATATAGTGGTGGATTATGAAAACTTTTTGAACAGCAGAAGACTATTGTAAGATATAGTGCTGGAAAATGAGTCCCTCAGGTTGGAAGGTACTCAAAATATGACTTTGAACTGTCTCCTCAAAGTAGAGTTGACTTTGATAGCACGAATAGAGTAAAGCTTTTGGAACCTTCATTTGCTGGTGGGGCACAATCCAAAATGATGAAAAACAGCTGCAAACATCCATTAATAATCAGAACATGGAATGTATGAAGGAAGAAAATTGGAAATTGTCAAAAATGAAACAGAATATGTAAAGACAGATATTCTAGGTATTTGTAAGATAAAATTGACTGGATTGGCCATTTTGAATCTGAATATAGTTTACTATGCCAGGAATGGCAAATCGAAGAGGAAAAACATCGCGTTCATCATCAAAGAGAACATGTCAAGATCTATCTTGAAGTACAATGCTGTCTGTGATAGAATAGTATCCATATGCCTAAAAGGAGTCCTGACATGGTGCTGCAGGATAATGTGCTGGACCGCAGTGTCAGTTTGAGCTGCAAGGTCGGTGGTTCAAACCCACCAACTACTCCTCAGAAACCCTATACAGGGTTGCTCTGAGTTGGAACTGACTGAATAGCACTTAACAACAATAACAAAGATGACCAGTTAATTTACGCACCAACCACTTAAGTCAGTGATGAAATTGAAGAATTCTACCAACATCTTGAGTCTGAAATTCATCAAACATGCAATCAGGATGTATTGAAAATTACTGGTGATTGGAATGCAAAGGTTGGAAACAAAGAGGAAGGACCATTAGTTGGAAAATATAACCTTGGTGACAAAAATGATGCCAGAGATCATGTGTTATAATTTTGAAAGACCAATGACTTCTTCATTGAAAATACCTCTTTAAAACAGCATAAAAGACACATGGACTTCACCAGACGAAATATACAGAACTCAAATACACAGAACTCAAATTGACTACAACAGTGGGAAGATTGGGTGTGAAAGCTCCATATCATCAGTCAAACCAAGGCAGGAGCAGAGTGTAGGACAGAGCATCAATTGCTCATATGCAAGTTCAGGCTAAAGATGAAGAAAAGTAAAATAAGTCCACGAGAGCCAAAAATGACCTTCAACATATCCCACCTGAATTTAAAAACCATCTCAAGAAAAGATACTAATGACCAAAGACCAGAAGAGTTGTGAGATGACATCAAGAACATCATAGAGGAAGAAATCAAAAGGTTGTTAAGAAGACAAGGAAGAAGAAAAAGACCAAAATGGATGTCAGAAGAGACTTTGAAACTTGTTCTACAGCATAGAGATGCTAAAGCAAATGGAAGAAATAAGGAGGTAAAAGAGCTGACCAGAAAATTTTGAAAGACAACTCAAGAAGGCAAAGTCAAGTACTAGCATGAAATGTGCAAAGATCTGGAATTAGAAAAACAGAAGGGAAGAACACACCATTTCTCAAGCTGAAAGAACTGAAGGTAAAACTTAAGCCTTGACTTGCAATATTGAGGAATTCTATGGTAAACTATTCATGTGATGTATAATGCAGAAAGCATTAAAAGAAGATGGAAGGAATACACAGTGTCACTGTACCAAAAGGAAATCATTAGCATTCAACCATTTCAAGAGATAGCATATGATCAAGAGCCAATGGTACTGAAGGGAGAAGTCCAACATGCACTGAAGACATTGGCAAAGAACAAGACTCTGGGAATTGATGGAATATAAATTGAAATTTTCCATCAATCTGATGCAACACTGGAGGCACTCACTCAACTATGCCAAGAAATTTAGAAGACAGCTACCTGGCCAACTGACTGGAGGAGATCCATATTTGCATCCATTCCAAAGAGTGGTGACACAATGGACTGTAAAAAATCACTGGACAATATCATTAACATCATATGCAAGTACAATTTTGCTTTAGGTAATTTTAAAACGTCTGCAACAGTACATTGACAGGGAACTGCAGACACTCAAGCCAGATTCAGAAGAGGACTTGGAATGAGGGATATCATTGCTGACGTCAGATGGATCTTAGCTGAAAACAGAGTACTAGAAAGATGTTTATCTGTGTTTTATTGACTATGCAAAGGCCTGCCACTACTTGGATCGTGACAAACTGTGGATAACATTGTGAAAAGTAAGCATTCCAGAACAGTTAATTTTGCTCACGAAGAACCTGTACATAGGCCAAGAGGCAGTCTTTCTAACAGAACAAGGAAATTCCGAATGGTTTAAAATTAGGAAAGGTGTATACCAGGGTTGTTTTCTTTCACCATACTTATTCAGTTTGTATGCTGAGCAAATAATTCAAGAAGCTGGATTATATGAAGAAGAATGTGGCATCAGGACTTCAGGAAGATTCATTAACAACCTGCACTATGCAGATGATACAACCTTGCTTGCCAAAAGTGAAGAGGACTGAAAATACTAACTGATGAAGATAAAAGACAAAAAATTATCTAATATAGCCTTTAGTTTGGATTGCACCTTAATGTAAAGGAAACAAAAATTATCACAACTGGACCAATACATAACATCATGATAAATGGAGAAAAGATTGACGTTGTCAAAGCCTTCATTTTTCTTGGATCAACTATCAACACTCATGAGAGCATCAGTCACAAAAGCAAATGAAGCATTGCACTAGGGCTATTTGCTGCAGAAGACCTCTTTAAAGTGTCAAAGGCAAAGATGTCAGTTTGTAATCTTGTAATTCATGGGATCATGTGGCTTGAGTTTCTAATTACTAAAAGTAGGATGGTAAATCTTATTTCCTCTTACTTCTCATGGCCAGGAAGTCACCTTTTTCTTTTGATCTGCAAATAAAATCACTTCACTCCTTACAAGGCCCAAAACGCACACCTCTGTTGTGGGGTCAATTATAACTCATGGTGACCCCTTGTATTACAGAGTACAACTGCCCAGAGAGGTTAAGTGCTCACCCAACCAAAAGGTAGGTGGTTTGAACCCACTCAGAGGAACCTCAGATGAAAGGTTTAGTGATCTGCTTCCGATAGGTCACAGCCCCATGGAGTGCAGTCTCATGGAGTCTCCGTGAGTTGGAATCAACTCGGTGCCAACTGCTAATTTTTGCTGGATGGCTTTGATTGGCCAGCCTTTCAGTTAGTTATTGGTAAGTGCTTTCGAGTTGCTTCCAACTCATAACGACCTTGTTGAGGAGCAGCTAGTGAGTTTGAACCACCAAAGGTTCAAACCCACCTTGAGGTCTAGCGCTTATCCTAAGGCACCACACCAGGACTCAGTCAGTAGTTGAGTGTATAGTGCATGTGCTACTGAGAGAGCCTCCCTTACTCTGTTGGTGGTGTGGTGTGGTGTGCTGTCTAGTAGGTTCTGACTCATAAAGACCCTGTGTAGGGTTTCCGGGAGCAGAAAGCTTCATCTTTTCTCCACAGAGTTGCTGGTGGGTTAGAACTGCCAACCCTGTGATTCTAGGTCTAGTGTTAGTCTTACACCAGGAGTCCACCCTTACTGTGCTGTTGAGTCTAAAAAATCACATCACTTCCTGAGTTTTGCTAAAGTATAAGAAGAGGATCCTTGCACGCCCTGATTGTAGCTTGTTACCTTCCTTCCACACTCCTGCACTGCTGCTCCCTAAATCCCCTTGACTGCCTTGTCAACATTTTCCCATAGAGTCCTGGTGTGTCACTGCGGGTTAATGCGCCAGACTGCAAAGCTGTTTGAACTGCAAGGTCGGCGCTTCAAGTTCACCAGGTGCTCTTCGGAAACCATATACAAGGTCACTATTGGTCGGAACTGACTCGATGGCACTTAACAACAACTGTCCAGACTTTCCACCTCCATCAATGAATGCATTCCTGCCCCCAGTTGTCAAGGTGCCACTACAACCAAGCTGGTACTAGAGTTGCTGTGATTAGCAAACCTTTACTAAAAGATGGAACCCTGGGTGCCTCAGATAGTTTGTGCTTGACTACTAACCAAAAGTTTGCCAGTGTATACTCACCCAGTGGTGCTTTTGGAAGAAATGCCTGGTGATTTGCTTCCATAAAGATTATGCAAGAAAATCCTATGGAGCTCATTTCTGCTCCATAACACATTGGGTTGCCATGGATCCGAATCTACTTGACGGCAAGTCTTGATAGTTTGGTTTTTCGCTTTAATGAAAACTTGAGGTAAAATAAGAATGACAGGAAAGAAGGACAAAAAACTTTTCATATCAGATAATATTGGTTCTAAACTCTGACATAAAGAATTCCTCCCTGGCAGGTGTTTTCCTAGCCTTGACTTCCTGTATTACAACTCCTTTTTCTGGGAATCAAGAGAAATGATCATTTCTCACATTTTCTCTTTTAATTCATTTATATATTCTTTTGATAAGCTGGTCTCTCAGGCAACTAGAGAAAAGGAATGCAAAATTGTTTTGTTTTTTTTAAATCCTTAATTTTTTTCTCCAAATAAAACAACCATGTTGCATTAATGTTCAGAGAAGTATAAACTCCTCACAGTTCTGAACTTTGCCATTTTGGACTTTTCTTCAATTTGATATGACTGAAGCCTCATTCAACTGTATTTTCCTAAAGTGAAGAAACACTTTCTACCCTCCAATATTATTTCAGGACTTTATCTTTTGCAATACACAGAATCTTTGAAATGGCAGGGATTTTTTGTTTTTTTTTCAGACAGAAACTCCCAGGTCCCAGATCAATTTTTTAGGTAGGATTGAAGGTCAAAGCCTTGTGTTTCTTTCTCTAAATGTATGTGTGTTGGCTAGGAGTGCAGAGAAGGTTTATCTTCCTCTTTCTTAAGCAAAATGCCAGGTATAACAAGACTTAATTTTCCTACCATCACATTAGGATTCTAGTTGGTGCGAAAATGAAAAATAGACTCTTGTCCTCTGTATAAATAGGGCCTTAGAAAATAATAAAAAGGAGTTCTGGTAAC
>NW_006408536.1:6418144-6419817 GCF_000296735.1 Chrysochloris asiatica
GTATATTATTTCCTGATTAACATATGTTTTTTTTTTTTCTCTTCCACTGTGAGTAAAGAATAAACTGTCCGCTTGAAAATAGACCCAGCTGTCAAATAATTAACTTTACCACAATTGGAAACGGAATGAGTGTGCCACTGCTTTTCTTAGTCTGTTGTTTTTTTTTTAACTTTCTTTAAATTATTACTGTTTACAGGTTTGTATAGATTTACGTCCATTAGGGCAATGTCCATCCCATAAGATGGTTTTTGTTTGTTTTTTGGTTTTGTTTTTTGTTTTAAAGAGAAAGCAGCTCTCGCTCTCTCTCCCCCTTTTTAAAAATTTTTTTTCATTTCCCCCTAATGGTTACGGCACTTAACAACAGCAATGGTTTTAAGTATCCCAAACCCCACAGTGAGGGAATAGCAGGGCTATAGGGCATCTCCCAGTCTTCAAAGCACCACCTCCTTTGCTTTCTCCTTCTGCTCCTACTGGCTGCCTTCACTCCCAGGCTGGTCAGCACTTGCCACAGCTTCTCTGTTCCTGTTGGTGCTGGCTGGCTTGGGGTGCTTTGCGGACCCCTGGCTCCAGGCAGCTGCAGTGACAGCTGTGCATGATTGTGAAGTGACAGCACCAAGAGGGAGGTGGCACCTGCACACCTGGTCCTCATGGCTACCTCTCTGTAGCCCCACATCCCCTCGCCTCGGGACGTGTGTAAATTTCTGATCAGGCTACCAGCACACCCCCTGCCTGGCCTAGGTACAGACCCAGCAAGGCTGGCCTCCTATACCAGTGAATGCAACTCTTGGGATTTGTCTGGCAGGATCTCATGAAGTTTTAATATAATAGGCTGTACAGGGATTTAACTGCACATTGCATGGGAAATGCTTGTATATAATATGGTGTTTACATAGCATCCAAATTGCATAACATCCAATTTCACAAGAGCATAGTGGGTGTATACATGTACTCATTAATTGTAATTGCAGTGAGCTTCTAGAAAGTATATAAAATTGTCTATTCCCACAAGTACTATACATAAGTAAAATTTCGATCAAAAATGTCTACAAACACTACTAGGGTAAGTCAAAAAGTATTGCTTCAAAATCGTAGACCGCGTAATAAACAAAAAGATAAAAATGTGAAGCTACTGTCTCTCCACATATCCTTCATCCATGTCTATACACTTTAAAGGCAGTGTTTCCATCTTTCTAACCCCTCTCCCAAATACTTCAGCACTCTTTAATTTACACCACATCAAAATGGCATTTTGGGTATTGTTGAAGGACTCAAATCATGTTTCTTGAAATGTTCTTTGAGTTTAGAAAACAAAAGGAGGCCTAAAGGGACAATACCAGAGACATAGGGGGAGTGGTGTAAGGATTTCCAATGAAATTTTCCTAGGACAGCCCTGCTGCAACCCTGAAGACTGAGCAGGTGCAGTGTCCTGATTGGGGGGGAAAAAAATTTCCTTGACAAAACTTACCTGGCCTTTCTTTCATAAATGCAGCTTTAAAGTTTCTTAAACTTTCATGATATGCTCTCATGATTGTCATGTGTCCTTTAAGAAAATCTATCAAGATGACCTTTTTGCAGTCCAAAAAAATAGTTGCCATAATCTTCTGAGCTGATCTTTCTACCTTTGGAAAGCCACACTTTGGGTTGGATTGTTTTCCTTCCTTCCTTCCTTCCTT
>NW_006408536.1:6420617-6436339 GCF_000296735.1 Chrysochloris asiatica
TAAGGTGCATCTGACCCAAGCCATGGTATTTTCAATAACCTCATATGCATGTGAAAGCTGGACAGTGAATAAGGAAGACCATAGAAGAATTGATTCTTTTGAGTTATGGTGTTGGAGGAGAATATTGAAAGTGCCATGGGCTGCTAAAAGAACCAATAGATCCATTTTGGAAGAAGTGCAGCCAGACTGCTCCTTGGAGGCCAAGATGGCCAAACTTTGTCTCTCATACTTGGGACATATTGTCAGGAGGGACCAGTCACTGGAGAAGGATATCTTGTTTGGTAAGGTGGAGGGTCAGAGAAAAAGAGGAAGGCCCCCCCAACAAGATGGATAGGCCAAGTGGCAGCATTGATGGACTCACGCGTGGCAACAGTAGTGAGTTTGACCCAGGATCGGGCAGTGTTTTGTTCTGCTGTGCATAAAGTCACTATGGGTCGGTGCCAACTCTATGGCACCTAACAACAACAACAAATGAATTTAAGACATGTGTATTACTGAGATAATTTGTTGTCTGCATTTTCTACAAACATACTATGAGTATAAGTCAAAAAGTATTATTACAAAATCATAGTTTTCTATCAGGACAGTGCACATCACAAAATCAAGGTTAAACACATTTTGTTTAGACTAAGCTATTGTGCATGTATGAGTTGAATCCCTAGTAACAATACTTTTTTGACTTACCCTCTGTGTCTGTTATGCATAGGGTTGCTATGAGTCGGTACTGACTCGATGGCACCTTGCAATAACAACAACTGTGTGTGTGTATACAAAATTCAATCAAGAATTTGAAGGAAAACATAAACATAATGGAGAGAAATGGAAGATTTAAAAAATACCCAAGTTAAACGTCTACAAACGGATATTATTGCATCTAAAATAAAAAATGTCACTGGATAAGACCACATCACAATAGACTTGTAGAACAAATTATCAAGGGAAATGAAAATAAATAGCTATCCAAATGAAACACAGAAAAGAAAAAAGACTGATTACATTAATAGTCCTTCAGTGATTTGTATGTCATTATTGATTGGTGGTTTTGTTGTTGTTAAGCGCTGTTGAGTCACATCAACTCATAGTGACTTTGCATAGGGTTTCCAAGGAGCAGCTGGTGAGCTTGAACTGCCGACCTTGTTGTTCAAACCAACCTTGCAGCCCAGTGCATTAGCCCACAGCACCATGCCAGGACTCAATTGATTGTGTGTGTAATTGGAGTTCCAGGAAAAAGAGTCAGAATGAGAGAGAGGAAAAAAGTTAAAGGAAAAATGCCACAACAGCCATAGATTTAAGAAACTGTAATTTGATATAGCCAAGAAAATCTCAATGAATCACAAGCTGGATGAATACACACAGACACCAGCAAATCATAATAAAATTGCTGAAAAACAGTGATATAAAGAAAATCTTAAAAGCATCCATTTCTAGACTTCTGGGCAGTTTCTTACGATAGGCAGTCATTTTGCATTATTAGGTCAAAAGTTCCGACTACTGTGCTGATTGAGATCTAAGATTGCTTGGCCTTAGGGAGAATAAGTGAGGGTTTAGTTCTTTGCAAGATTAGGCTCCTGCGCAAGTTATATGAATGTGAATCTTGTTAATCGAAAATAGAAGATAGAAATCTGCTTCCAAGGATCAGGCAACAATCCAGACTAAAAGCAAGATTGACTTAATGTCAAATCACCCAAGTACTAACCTAGACTGAGTCTTACAAAGTCTACCCAAAATAGAAAGCAAGAGGAGAATTAACTACATTGCATTAGGTTTTCCTTGAAATTCTCCTAATTCACAAATCACTTTGGAATCTGAGTTGCAAATGATGGGAAAAGAAATACAAGCAGTTCCCAAGTTACAAATAGCTGCCTAATGTATAACCCTTACAGGGGTGGATTACCCAATAAGGAAGGTAATCACATATTTAGGGTATCCACAAAACAGGAACACCAGTTGTCCAAAGCAAAGATTCAAAGATGCCAAGCAGCCAGGACACAAGGGAGAGTGAGCACTGTAGTGGAAGGCAGGGCACTAAATGAAATTGATACCAGCTTCAGTGCATGAGATTGCGCTGGCCAAATAGAAAGTTGCCACAGGGTTACAAGAGTACCCATGCACAAGGGTGTCTAAACAAAGCGGTGCCTACCACTTCAACACCTTTGTTGACATCTGTTTCCAGCAGCCCTCTCCATTGTAATTGAAACTCCTTAGCAGAGGGTTTGATTTTGGTTTATTTTAGTGAAGCTCTTGGGTGTTTACTATTTCTTTCTAATAAGAGATGGGGTGGCCTTTCTAATTTAACTCTTGCTACATTCACTCAATACGTCAGTGGATCCAACATGAGCGATTAATGGGCAAAGAGGGATTATTTTAGTAGATAACAGGTCTCTGATCCATTCTGAGAGACCCATGGTGTGCATCCATATCTGCTGATCCAGCTACTCCAGCCAGGAGAGCCACCAATGCTCTTTGCCATGATACAAACACAAGGCCATGCTCTTGTGCATATCCTGGCAAACAACCTATGACAAATCCAGTCCCAGATGATGTGCAAAAGAAAAATATTTCTAAAAAGTCAACCACTGCAAAAAATTCAATTAAATTACTTTTTAATTGTATAGGATTTATGTACAGTTATGCCCTAAGTTTTGTAAACAAACCATATTCATAACTTTAAAATGTGATTGGCATACATACAGATACAATCTAGCATACATGTAATATAATACTAACATGAGTAATAATTTAATATAATACTAATATTGTTTTTGTTAAGTGCCATTGAGTTGGTTCTGACTCATAGTGATCCTATATAGGGTTTTTGAGGAGCACCTGGTGGGTTTGAATCACTGACCTTGTGGTTAACAGTCCAGTGCCTATCCTAAAGGACCACACCAAAACCCCAACAGCAGCATAACAAATGTCAAAAATACTGCAAATATTATTATTTATCTAGGATTAACTGTTGTGATTTGTGTATCAAGTGAGTTTTGTGTTCTGTATTTTGTTGAATGGGACATAGTGTTTGATACTATTCCATATGCTAATAAATGAGGTCTTATGAACAGTAAGAGGATGCAAAATTCAGTATTTCTTGCAAAATACGTTTCCGTTTTGCAACCCAGAGTGTGTTCTTAAATTCATCTTCCACGAAAGCAACAAAGGGTGTTTACCAGAGCATTACATTCATATTTTATCATGATTTTTATATACCTCCTTATAAAGAAATTGGACAATTCCTTGAGGAAACAAATTAAATGAATATTTAGATTAAAATATGTAAATGTATTTTAGTTTCCAGTTCTCTTCAGACTGACTTTCTTTTAAGAAATTGATTGATGCTGTTATTATTCACAAACTGGCTTTTTGAGAAGTGGTGCTATTGTTACATCAATTATGCACGTATCTCTAAATATGGGAGTTGAACAGCTCCATAAAATTAATTGTGCAATTTACAAATTTGATGCACAACAATTACATTTTCTTTTTCTTTTTGACCAATTAGGTATAACTTCGCATTCAGATCTCTTGAATTGATCACATAAATACATACTGGTGGCACTATAATCATGTGACTTGTGACAATGTATCGATCCTGTGCATAGCAAATCAAAACATGTCTTCAGATTGAGCATGCCCTCGTATTTGTATTATGATCTTTGTGATTGCTGTGTTCTCCGTCAGTGTCAGCAGTAGATCAGTGAAGTCTGAAGACACAGCATCATAGGACAGAAAGTGCGTGCACACATTTTTAAGTATTTCAAGATGAAAAACACTTGCAGAGATCTGTGAAGGGCCTGCTAACAAACATTATGAATAAATGAAATTATATACAACTGTCTTGTTAGTGCTGTTTCTTTTGACTATTTCAGAGCTGGTGCACACAATGACATATTTCAAATCAATTTTTTTTTTACAGTGTCTCGTGTGGTGATGTAGGATAAGCATTGGACCGCTAACCAGGCTAACCACAAGGTTGGAAGTTCAAACCCACCAACCACTCTTGGAAACCCTATACAGTGTCACTATGACTCAGAACTGATTCAATGGCACACAACAACAACAAACTTTGAGATACAAATTTTTGCATTAACATCCATATTCAAATGCTCATTATATTTAGTAAAGTTTATAAATGTCATTATATTTAGTAAATTTTCTAATATGCTTCATAAATGTCATTGATTTTAATTATTCAAATTGAGTCACTGTACTCCCCAAAATGGTTTGTGTTCAACCATTTCAGGAAGTAAGAATTACCATGTAGAAGAAAAATTGGACACATGTAAATGGATGATTTATTTGTTTAGAATTTTTGTCCCTAAATTCCTAAGTGAGATTTTTGTGATGTTCTTTCTCCCACTGAAAACTGTCTCTTTTATTCTGTAGGTAGTTTTGTATGAGTTTGAGTTATTTCTTCTTTAAATGTCTGGGCAAGTCTTCCTCTAAAACAATCTTGGCCTGGTCTTTCTTTGTGGAAAGATTTTGGATCTATGTTCAAATCTGTTGTCTCTTTTCTTTGTCATCTCCAGGCTGGTAAAATGCAGTTCTCTTTAAAATTGACAGCAAAATCTAATGTTTGAGACATGTAATGTTTCACATTTTTAGGCATAAAATTGGCCAACATATTTTTTTGGTTATCTTTTTAATCGCAGCTGTAATTCTATGTTCCCCTTTTTCTCTTTCTATTTTTTTTAGTCTATTCACTTTATTGCCTTGATTTATGCTTATCATACATTTATCTATTTTCTTAGTCTTATTGAAAAACCTATTTATGGCTCTGTTGATTTCTATTTTATGTTTGTTTTCTATTTCATTAATTTTTGCTATTTATTATGTATTTCCTTCTAATATTTGACAGCTAATTATGCTGTTCTTTTCCTGACTTCTTCTGTTGGATGTTTAGGTTGTTAATTTTCAGCCTGTCTTCTTTTCTGACATAGTCATTTAAGGCTCCAAATTTCTCAAAAAGAACTGCTTTAGCAGCCAGCATCTCACAAATTTGGTACACATGCTTATATTAAATTCCATTTCCGAATGTTTTCTTATACCCAGTATTATTTTTCTTTGATCCCTTGGTTGTTTGATAGTACATGTATTTTAAATTTTTGAAGGGTATGGGCATTGTAAATTTTCCCCCCATCAATTTAAACTGCAATTGCAGTATGGCCAGAGAATGTGATCTCTAGTGCATCAAATCTCTTGAAATCTGTGGAGTCTTTATCAACTAGCAAATTTATAAATGTGATAAATTTTCTTAGATATATTATATTATTGAATAGAAATGAGAATACATTTAGGTGTGGCTGTGTGGGTTAATGTACCAGACTGCAAAGTCATTTGAATTGCGAGGTTGGCGGTTCAAGCTCAACAGCTGCTCCTCAGAAACCCTATACAGGGTCACTATGGGTCGGAACCGACTGGACGGCACTTAACCACAACAACAATATGCCCATTATTCAAGCTTGTTAATGTCCTAAATTTTTACTGATTTTTATACCCTAGCTCTATTAGTTACTAAGGCAGGTGTGTTGAAACCTTCCATTATTGCTGTTGTATTTGTCTATTTTCTATTTATGCCCCTACATTTTTGAGTATACACACAAGTTTAGAAAGTTATGTGTTTCTGGTCAAATAAAATCTTATTATGGTGCAAGCATCTTAATGTCAAGTAGTATCTATTTTAAACTGTTTATTGTGAAGTGTGTGAAAGGTTACAGTTTTACAGCCAACAATGATTACAGCCCCCTCAATGGAGCATTACTTATCCTACTTCCTTCCTGCGTTTTTGTTTTCATTTCTCCTTTCCCCAACCTGGCTCTTAAATAGTTGACTGTTCTAAGGTATATGCACTTCACTAGTGTTGCTGTCTCCACTATATACTTATCTATTGTGTTGTTGTTGTCAAGTGCCATTGAGTCGATTCCGACTATAGCAACCCTGTATAGGGTTTCCAAGGAGCAGCTGGTGAACTTGAACCACCGACCTGGCAGTTCAAATGATTTTGCAGTCTGACATATTAGCCCACAGAGCCACTTTGAAACACAGGAGTGAGATCCGTTTAAGACATGAATGGTGACAAAAGGCTAAAGTCTCAGGGTTCAACCTTTATCTGACCAGTATGCCTGGTCTTTTTTTATGATTTTGAGTTTTACTCCAAATTTTCTCTCACTCTATCTAAGACCATCTAATGGGATCCCTTTTCAGAGCAGTGGATAGTGGTAGCCGGGCACCATCTAGTTCTTCTGATCTCAGGGTCATGGAGACTGAGGTTCCTGTGGTCCATTGGACTGTTTCCATGTGTTTTCAACTTTCTTCACTCTTATTTCTTCCAGACAGGGAGAGATCAATAGTTGCACTTTAGACGGCAGCTCATGAGTTTTTAAGATCCCAATCATTACTCATCAAATTAGGATGTAGAACATTGTCTTTGTGAACCCCATTATGCAAATTGACCATGGTGTTCCCTGACACTATGATCCTGAGCCCCTAGGCCCAACAAATCATGTCCTCAAGGTATTTGGCAATATCTAAGAAGTTTCCATAATTTTGCCTCTTGTATGTTCCTCCAGTTTCTATGGGTCTGAACCGACCCAACGGCACAATGCTCCACCGCATTCATGGATATGTTAGGAGTAAAAGTAAATACCTATGTACAAATATCCTCTGTCAAACCTTCATATATTTGTGGGTATACTCCCACTCTCCTTTCCATGCCCATTCAGCCTGTGTCTATCTATGTATCTCTTTCTCCTATACACTTTAATCCATGTATCTAATCATTGTTATTGTTAGGTGCTGTTGAGTCAGTACTGACTCATAGTAACCCAATGTACAACAGAATGAAATTCTGTCTGGCCCTGCAGCATTCTCACAATTATTATGTTTGAGTCACTGTGTCAGTCCATCTCATTGAGGGTCTTTCTCATTTTCTCTGGCCCTCCACTTTAGCAAGCATGATGTCCTTCACTAGGGATTGGCACTTCCTGACCACATGTCCAAAATATAAGGGAAAAAAAAAAAAAAAGCCATCCTTGCTTCTTACAACACAGATTTGTTTGTTCTTTTGGAAGCCCATGGTACTTTCAATATTCTTTTCCAACACCATAATTCAAATGCATCAGTTCGTCTACAGTCTTCACTGCTCAACTTTCACATTCATATGAGGTTTATTAGAAATACTATGTGTTGGGACAGACACACCTTAGTCCTCAAAGTAACATCTATGGTCTTTAACACTTTAAAGAAGTCCTTTGCAGCTGATTTGCTTAATGCAGTATGACATTTGATTTCTTAACTGCTGCTTCTAACTGCAGATCACTGTTATTGCAGGATTGTGTATATAAAAGTGTTCACCTCTCTTGCATTCTTCCCCATGTATTCCATAGTCTTCATCATTCTGCCAATGTCTCTCTTGTTGTACATCACCTTCCTTGTCATCCAAGTTAACATGTATCCATCCTCTATCCCCACCATTCATTTGTCAGTTTGTTGTACTGTGGTGGTTTGTGTTGCTGTGATTCTCAAATTATGCCACCGTTATTTGAAATACCCATGATGGACAGGGTTTCAACAGAGCTTCCAGACTAAGACAGAGTAGAAAGAATGAGAGGCAGGAAATTTCTAAAGGGTTGTTGTTGTTAAGTGCCATCAAGTCAATTCCTACTCATAGAGATCCTGTACAGGGTATCCAAGGAGCAGCTAGTGGGTTTGAACCACTGATCTTGTGGTTCACAGTCCAGTGCTGATCCTACAGCACCACACCAGGAGTCCATCTGAGTGATTAGTCACTGAAAAACTTATGAATAGCAGTGGAACATTGCCAGATATAGCACCGGAATTTGAGTAACATAACAATTGTGAGGATGGTGCAGGACCAGGCAGTATTTCATTCTGTTGTTGGTCCTATGAGTAGGAACCAACTTGATGGTACCCAACAACAACACCCTCTAGCCAGTGAATCAAGTAATACACTTTTGTATTTGTCTATTTTCTTATCAGTATGTCCATTCAAGCTTTTTGTTAGTATCTGCCTGAAATGCATGATTCAACTGGTCAATTTTTCAAATTTCTGAATCCCAGTGTTCCGACTCATAGCAACCCTATATAGGATTTCCAAGGAGTGGCTGGTCAGCTTGAACCACCATTTTTCCACCTTAGAAGGTTCTGGGAGGGGCTCAGGATGCTACCTAAGGCCCCACACTTTACAAAGACTTAACAAGAAGCCTATTTCACTGGGAAAATTCTAGTACTCCTTTCAGCTAATCCAATGAGTTATAGGTTGAAGATGGACTTAGAAGCTTTCTGTAATCATATTTCCCAATATTCCTTTCTATCCCACTTAAATGTCTATTTTACAATAGTAGGCAGGGGAAACCAATATCCACAAAACAGTTAAGTGCCTTAACATTATATTCCCTCCTTTAGCCATTCAGACGATGTCTGGATCCCTTTATCACAGAGTCCTGTTGTTCCAAGGTGAGTATACATCACTATTTACCTCCATCCCATTTAGCTCATGAAAACCTCACTAAGTCTTCCCCTATCTTTGTTGTTCATCCACGCACTCCCCCTTCTTGTATATTGCCCTCCCCATAACCCAAGATATGTGTATAATCCCCTAACCTGGGATTTACTGTCCCCTCCCTCCCACCTCTGGCAACCATCAAAGAATTTTTCTTGTAGTATGGAAATCTTTTCTCAAGCTTTTACAATAATGGTCTTATGCAATATTTGTCCATTTGTGACTGATTAATTTCACTCAGTGTAATGTCCTCAAGTTTCATCCCTGTTATGAGGTGCTTTGCAGCTTCATAGTTTATTCTTCAAGGAATAGCATAGTATTCTATTGTGTGTACATACCAAAGTTTATTTATCCATTCTTCCATTGATGGGCACTTAGGCTGTCTCCATCTTTTTACTATTGTGAATAGTGCTGTGATAAACATTGGTGTGCATATATTGACTCGTATTCTGGCTCCTATTTGTTGTAAATACATACTAAGTAGAGGAATTGCTGGATCATAAGGTATTTCTAAGTAAGTACCATACTATTTTCCAGAATGGTTGAACCATTTTACAGTCCAACAGCAATTTAGGAGTGTCTCAGTCTCTCCACACCCTCACCAGCATTTATTGTTCTCTGCTTTTTTGAACTTCACTGCTATTGCTGGTATGAGATGATATTTCATTGTTGTTTTGATTTGCATTTGATTTTTATTGATGACATTTATAGTTCTGAGATTTATATTTAGGTCTTTAATCCATGTTAAATTAGTTTTTTAATATGGCGTTATGTAAAGAGCCCTTAAATTTGTCCTTGTTTTTTTATTGATGACATTTATAGTTCTGAGATTTATATTTAGGTCTCTAATCCATGTTTAGTTAGTTTTTTAATGTGGTGTTATGTAAATGTCTTGTTTCATTCTTTTGCATGTTGATTTACAGTTTTGCTAGCAGCATTTGTTGAAGAGACTATCTTTTCTCTCATTTAATGTATTTTGGACCTTTGTCAAAGATCAGTTGACTGTATGTGGATGGGTTAACTTCTGGGTTCTCAATTCTGTCCCATTGATCTATGTATCTTTACCAATACTAGGCTATTTTGATCACTGTAGCCATGTAATAAAATTTGAAATCAGTGAGTGAGAGCCCTTCCACTTTGTTCTTCTTCTGAAGCAGTGCTTTGCTTATCCAAGGACTCTCCCTTCCATATAAAGTTCGGAATCATTTTTACCATCTAATAGATTTTTCCATTTAACAACAGTTATTGGAATCGGGATTGGGATTGCGTTAAATCTGTAAATTTTTACACTACTGAATCTTTGTAGAGATTTGTTTATTTATTTATTTGGTGAGATTCATTCCTAAGTATTTCATCTTTTTGGTGGTTATTGTAAATGGTATTATTTTTCTAATTTGTTTTTCAGAGCTGTCTTTGTTAGTACAGAGGAATCGAACTGATTTTTGTATGTTTATTATCTACTCTGCCACTTTGCTGAATCTTCCAATGAATTCCAGTAATATTTTTTACTGATTCTTTGGGATTTGCTATGTATGGGATCATATCTGCAAATAGAGAGAGTTTTGCTTCTTCTTTACAAATTTGGACACCTTTCTCTTTCTTATCTTATAGCTCTGGTTAAGACTACCAACACGATATTGAATAAGAGTGGTAATAAAGGGCATCCTTGTCTAGTTCTCGTTCACAAAGGGAATGCATTCAGTCTCTCTCCATTGAGAGTGAGGTTGGCTATTGGTTTTGTATATATATTCTTAATTGTGTTGAGGAATTTTCCTTCAATAACTACTTGTTGAGTGTTTTTTATAAGGAATGGACCTCAAATGCCTTTTCTGAAACAATCGATGTGATCATTTGGTTCTTTTCTTTTTTTGTTGTTTATATGTTGCATTACATTGATTGTTTTTATAATCTTGAACTATCCTTGTATTCCTGGTATGAATCCCACTTGGTCATGATGTATTTTTGTTTTGTTTTTTGATGTGCTGTTGAATTCTGTTGGCTAGGATTTTGTTGAGAATTTTTGCATCTATGGTCACGAGGGATATTGTGTCTTCTCCCTCTTTTATTTTGTTTGATTTGCAAATGGTTTGTCAATTTTATTAATCCTTTCAAAGAACCAACTTCTTGTCTTGTTGATTCTTTCTATAGAATTCTGCAAAACCAATGATTTGTTCATTTCACATACCTTCTTTAAACAGCATAAGAGACAACTATACACAGGGACCTCACCAGATGGAATACATAGAAATCAAATTGACTACAGCTGCAGAAAGAGACAATTGAAAAGCTCCATATCATCAGTAAAAACAAGGCCAGAGGCAGACTGTGGAATAGACCGTCAATTACTCATATGCAAATTCAAACGGAAGCTGAAGAAAATGAAAACACTTCCACAAGAGCCAAATTATGACCTTGAATATATCCCACCTGAATTTAGAGATCTTCTGAAGAACAGAATTGATACATTAAACACTAAAGACTGAAGACCAGAAGAGTTGTGGGATGACATCCAGATCATCATACAGGAAGAAAGCAAAAGGTCACTGAGAAGACAAGAAAGAAGGAAAAGGTCTAAATGGGTATCAGAAGAGACACTGAAACTTGCTCTCCAGCGTAGAGATGCTAAAACAAATGGAAGAAATGAGGAGGTCAAAGAGCTGAGCAGAACATTTCAAAGGCAGCTTGAGAAAATAAAGCCAAATATTACAACAAAATGTGCAAAGATCTAGAATCAGAAAACCAAAAAGGAAGAACACACTCAGCATTTCTCAAGCTGGGGGAACTGAAGAAAAAAATTAAGACTCAACTTTCGTTATTGAAAGATTCTCTGGGCAAATTATTGAATGATGCGGAAGGAACCAAGAGAAGATGGAAGGAATACACAGAGTCACTGTACCAAAAGGAAATGGTTAATGTTCAGCCATTTCAATAGGTAGCATATGAACAAGAGCCAATGATACTGAAGGAGGAAGTCCAAGGTGTATTGGAGGAATTGGCAAAGAACAAGGCACCAGGAACTGATGGAATAAAAATTGAAATCTTTCAAAAAAGTAAGGTGGCACTGGAGGCACTCACTCATCTCTGCCAAGAAATTTGGAAGACAACTATCTGGCCAACTGATTGGAAGAGATCCACATTTGTGCCCATTCCAGAGAGAGGTGACCCAACGGAATACTGAAATCATCGGACAATCTCTTTGATATCCCATGTGAGTAAAGATTTGCTAAATGTAATACAGAAACAGCTGCAAGCATACACTGACAGAGAAATTCTAGAGGTTCAAGCTGGATTCTAGAGGCCATGGAACAAGGGATGTCATTGCTGATGTCCAATGGATCTTGGCTGAAAGCAGAGAATATCAGAAAGATGTTTATCTGTGTTTTATTAACTATGCAAATGCTTCCGGTTGTGTAGCTCATGACAAGCAATGGACAACATTGTGAAGTATGAGTATACCAGGACACTTAATTGTGCTCATGAGGAATCTGTACCTGGACCAACAAGCAGTTGTTCCAACAGAACATGGGAACACTGAATTGTTTAAAAGAAAAAAGGTGTGCGACAAGGTTGTATTCTTTCACCATGCCTATTCAACCTGTATGCTGAGCATCAGGATTGGAGGAAGCATTAACAACCTGCAATATGCAGATAATACAACCTTGCTTGCTAAAAGTGAAGAGGACTTAAAACATTTACTGATGAAGATCAAAGAGCACAGCCTTTGGTATGGATTACATCTTAATATCAAGAAAACAAAAATCCTCACCACTGGATCAATAAACAACATTCTTATCAACAGAGAAAAGATTGAAGTTGTCAAGGACTTCATTCTTCTTGGATCAACTATCAACACTCACGGAAGCAGCAGTCAAGAAATCAAATGATGTATTGCATTAGGCAAATCTGCTGCACAAGACCCTTTTAAAGTGTTGAAGAGCAAAGATGTCAGCTTGAGGACTAAGGTGCGCCTGACCCAAGCCATGGTATTTTCAATTATCTCATATGCATGCGAAAGCTGGAAAGTAAATAAGGAAGACCATAGAAGAACTGATGCCTTTGAGTTATGGTGTTGGAGTAGAATATTGAAAGTGCCATGGGCTGCCAAAAGAACCAATAGATCTGTTTTGGAAGAAGTGCAGCCAGACTGCTCCTTGGAGGCCAAGATGGCCAAACTTTGTCTCTCATACTTGGGACATACTGTCAGGAAGGACCAGTCACTGGAAAAGGATATCATGTTTGGTAAGGTGGAGAGTCAGAGAAAAAGAGGAAGACCCCCAACGAGATGGATAGGCCAAGTGGCAGCATCGATGGATTCAAGCGTGGCAACAGTAGTGAGGTTGGCCCAGGATCGGGCAGTGTTTTGCTCTGCTGTGTATAAGGTAACTATGGGTCAGTACCAACTCGATGGCACCTAACAACAACAACGACATTTACTCTTTCATTTCTTCTGATGACTGTTGGTTTCCTTTGCTGATCTTTTACTAATTTTTGGAAATGTTTTGTTAATGTGTTGATTTTGGCTCTTTCTTCTTTTTGGATTTGTGCGTTTACTGCTATAAATTGTCCTCTCAGCCCTGCTTTTGCTGTGTCTCAAAGGTTTTGGTATGTTGTGTTTTCATTCTCACTGGTTTCTAAGAATTTTTAAATTTCACTTTTTATTTGTTCTAATACCCAGTAGCTTTTAAGCAGGGTGTTATTCAGTTTTCATGTACTTGTCTTTATTTGATCTTCCTATTGTTGATTTCTAATTTCATAGCATTGTGATCTGAGAAGATGTTTTGTAGTATTTTGATATTTTAAAGTTTATGGAGATTTCCTTTGTTGCTTAACACATGATCTATTCTGGAGAATGTTCCATATGCATGGGAAAGGAATGTGTATTGTGCTGTTGGGTTGATTGCTGTGTACAAATCTTTTAGGTCAAGTTGGTTGATTATGTTGTTTAGATCCTTGTATCTTTGCTGAGTTTCTTTCTGGTTGTTCTGTCCTTTTAAGAAAGTTATGTATTAAAATTTCCCACTATTATTGTAGACTTGTCTATTTATTTCTTCAATTCTATTAGGGTTTGCTTTATGTATTCTTGGGCTCTTTCGTTGGGAGCATAAATATTTATTATGCTTATGTCTTCTTTTTCAATTGACACTTTAATCATGAGATAATGTCCTTCTTTGTCTCTTATGCTGGTCTTTGCCTTAAAGTTTATCTTATAAGTGATTCGTATTACCACTCCTGCTCATTTTTTATTGTAATTATCTTGGTATACTATTTTTCCATCCTTTAAATTTTAATCTTTTTTTTTTTTTGTCTTTGTGTGTAAGGTGTGCCTGTTTGCTGAGGAGTGCCTGGTGAACTTTAACTGTAGACCTTGCAGATCAAACTGACTTTGCAGTCCAGCGCATTAACCCACAGTACCACACCACAACTCCATTGTAGACAGGTATGAATTAATTGCTGGCATTATGTTTTGTTTGTTTGTTTTTGTGGTGCTGCTGGTTTCTTTGTTCTGCATGCCTTCCAGTGCTGAGTTCATTTTCTTGTCAATTTCTTCATAATTTTAATATTTCCATAATATTCTTGGATTTTCCTTTTCTTTATATGTTGTGACATTTCTTTGTGGTTACCCTATATTTTGTTAATTTATACCTCTATTTAAATCAGCCTGTTTTACCTGAAATCTACCTGACCTCCTCACCAACTGGACCTCTGTTCCTCTATTTTCCCCTTCTTTCTCATTGTAGTTGTTCTGATCATAGACTGATCTCGCAGTTCTCCTAATTTCATTTTTGATATTTTGTTCTGCTCTAGACTCTCCCATATCTTAACAGAGTTCCAGGTGGTGTTGCCATGTATGTCAATCTCTGGATGCTGTCTGCTCTTCTAAGTTCTCAGTCCAAAGAACTTCCTTTAGTTTGTTTTTAAACACTGGCTTGGCTTTTATAAGATCAGTTAATTTCTGTTTATGCTGGAAAGTCCTAAATTTTCCATCATATTTGATTGACAACTTTACTGCATATATGATTCTTGGTTGGCAAATCTTTCTCTTTCAGATATTTGTATATTTCTTCCCATTTCCTTCTTGCCTGCATGCCTTCTGCTGAGAGATCAGAGCTTAATCTTATTGGATGTCATTTGTAGGTAACATTTCCCTTTTCCCTATTTGCTTTCAGGATTCTTTCCTTGTCTTTGATTTTGGAGAGTTTGATTATGATATGTCTTGGTGATTTTCTTTCGGAGTCTATCCTGTCTGGGGTTTGTTAAGCTTTTAGAATTCTTATCTTCTTGTCTTTCAAGATGTTAGGATGTTTTCTTTTAGTGATTCTTTGATTAGCTCTTCTGTGGTTTTCTTTGATTCTTCCTGTTCTGGAAATCCAAGCATCCATAAGTTATTCCTCTTCATTTTGTCCCACATGAATCTTTAGCTTTCTTCAGATATTTTTTCATTCATTTTTCAGCTTGCTTTTCTATCTTAGCAGTATTGAGAGATTTGTCATTATACCCATTAATTCTGGCTTCCATCTACTCTTTTTCCTTTTTAGTGTATTGTCCATTTCTTATATTTTAGTATACATCATCTTGACCTCTTTTTGCAGTTTTTGTATTGTCACCAATGCTTTATCTATTTTGTTTGATTGTTCCTGTAGTGCTTTTCTGACTAATTCCTTATTTTCTCTGACCTTTCTGTGGAATGTTTGGAGGCACCTACAATGTCATCCTCTTTAATTCCTTATTGGACAGTTGCAAAGCCTGTTCTTCCCTCACTGAAAATTCTAGCTCTTCCTCTTGATCTTTTGTTTGAGAGACTGTTTGTTTCTGTATGTGAGCAGAAAATTTCTGTTGTGTTTTAGGTATTGTGTTGTTGTTGTATTTGTATTAATTAGATGAATGTATGTTGGTGTATTAAGCTATCTCCAGTTGTCTCCTGGTAGTTGTGATCAAGAGATGGGTTTCTCTTTCCACTGCTCTTACACTCAGTTTAGAGTGTTTTTAGCAGGTGTTGGGTGCAGAAGCTGCTGTGGTGTATAGAAGCTGAAACTGGTTCTTGTCCACATGGTGGGGTTTTATAGGGTGGGATTGTAGCTTGGTGTATATAGCCGCAATTGCTGTCTCTTGTTGGGTAAGGCAAAAAGAGAAAAAGGTCACCTCCCTCAAGATAGGAGGACAAAAAAAAAATTCAGACTAGACATTAAAGTCCAAAATTCTCTCT
>NW_006408536.1:6436744-6446236 GCF_000296735.1 Chrysochloris asiatica
CTATGAGTTGGAACTGACTCCATGGCACATAACCACCAAATATATATATGTAAGACTTTAGCGCCACCTTATTGCCTATTGCTTTCAAAGCCACCTGAAAAATTTCATGATGTTCTCGCTGAGCCTTATGATATTACTCAAGGCTTTGTTTTTGTCCTTTTTCTCATTTCCCCCCCTTCCCTTCAAGTGCATTCAGTTGTTTCTCCTAGGAGACCCAGCTCAGGCCTGGCCAGACCCATTTTGGGAGACATTTCCTCTTGCAAGCTCTTCCTTTTGACTCTTCAACTCTTCTTTGACCACGAATGCCCTTTCTAGTTCCAGAGAGAGCCAGAAAATGAAAGGTATATTTATGAAGCTTACAACTCAGAAAACAAAAGTCGACAATCTAAGAAGTAGCAGCATTTCTAGATTGTCACTTCTAGGAACTACTAGAATCACCACAAGATAACCTTCCCAACACAACTGAAAATCAGCCATGTGGACTGGGAAGATTTTAATAGGGTCTTTCAGACTGACACTTACTCTGAATTTTAGAGGCTTTTGTAGATCTGTCCAGTCTTTTTAAGATTGTTCATCCATATGGCTGAACACATGCTGTTACTTCTTAGATTGTCGACTTTGCACTCGTCTGTCAATTTGTCATATTGTGGTGGCTTGTGAGTTGCTGTGATTCTGGAAGCTATGCCACCAGTATTTTAAATACCAGCAGGGTCACCCATGGTGGACAGGTTTCAGATGCGCTTCCAGATGAAGACAGACTAGGAAGAAGGAGTGACGAACTACTTCCGAATATTCAGTCACTGAATATCTTACGAATAACAGAGAAACACTGTCAGATATAGTGCTGGAAAATGAGCCCCTCAGATTGGAAGGCACTCAAATGCGATGGATTGGCCAAGTGGCAGTATCGATGGACTCAAACATGGCAACAGTAGTGAGGTTGGCCCAGGATTCGACAGTGTTTTGTTCTGCTGTGCGTAAGGTCGCTACGAGTCAGTACCGACTCGGTGGCACCTAACAACATTAACAAATCCCCATCTACTACTGAGCAGGTAATAAGGACTTAGTTTAAACTTTCTGATAGAATGATAGGATAGTGACATTTTGTTCTAGTTAGTAATAGATGATACGAAATGTATCCCATCACCAATACCCATTAATATTTTACATTCAGTACATTACATGCTTGGAGAAATAGATTCTGTGTTGCTGAAAGTATTTTGGGAGGTAAGGTCTGCCAATGTTCTAGAAATCAGTGCTAATTGATAGGGAGTTGGTCCCAAAATCTAATTGCTCCATGATTAATAAAACTGATTGGCAACAAAAAAAAAAAAAAGAAAGAAAGAAAAAAGGCCCCAGAAATTTCTATGCTCCATAAAAACTGCATATATTCTGGCACTTTCTGATGGGAGAGAATCACAATTGTGAAAACACATATATATTCTCACACATCTCTAGCTTCTTTCCTGTCAAGGGTAGACAGACATTTAAATGGAAGACTAATTTTCCTGAGGACAGATCAGTTCCATTACACTGTAAAATGAAAAACTCAAGTTGAGGCTTTCTTCTTTAATTTAGTGCACAAAAGAATGTGCAGAAGGTTTTTCAAGTTCCTCATAAAATACTATAAATAATTTAATTAAAAATAAAATAGTAAAAAATCTCCTATCTATATACATTAAGAACTTTTGAAATAAAGGATTAGTAGCACCAAAATAATAAATGTTTCATCAAAATGGATGGTTAGCTTTATTTCAGCTACAGTTGTGATTCCATTTTTCTCTAGATCTCACTTTCTCCTTTGGTATGACTGATATGGGCTCAATATCTTTATGAACTTTCTATCTGGAATATTTCCTAAATCTGTAAATTCTGATGCATCGGCAATACTTAGCAACAGCCACGACAATCACGGTAACAGGTGAACTTACTATCACACAACTTAGATGATTATGTGACCTTTTATGCAATACAATCCAGCAATATCCAAAAAAAACCTTGGCCTTTCTGAAAGACAAGGGGTCTTAATCTCATAAAGCTTTGACAAATCACTACGAGAGCTATTTATATCAGGCCTTTTTATTGTTATTTTTTGGAGTTAAAACACTTTAAGTTTACTCCTTTTATAACATATTTTCATGTTACACAATAGGTTTTTCATGCATGCTTCTGAAGTGAATACATAAATTTAAATAAACTCCCATGTTTTACTCATTTCAAGGTTTGGTGAAAAGAAAAAAGGGAAATCAATGAAGCTTATATGAAAAAAGATGAAAATCAGTAAAGAAAGAAATTTCCTTTTCAATCTATGAGAATATTCCAAGGAAGAACAAATAAAAATGAAAGATATAGAAGCATTTTCTCATGCTGTTTACTCATTTGTAAGCAGAATTTTCCTTCTGGCATTTATCTTTGCTTTTGTATAGATGGTGTGTGTGTGTGTGTGTGTGTGTGTGTGTGTTTGTAAGTTTTATTTTGTTATCCATGCATCCATTCATCCATCTACCAGTCTCTCTAACAGAGCGGCCTAAATACTATGTGTTTGCATATTTGGGCATTAAACCTAACTTCTTGCTCTCTGATTCTACACGCCTGTATTTAAAATTCCTTTGTATCTTGCTGATACAAATCCTGCCTTTTCTTTACTAATAAAGCTTCCAGACCTTAGAATATGTTAAAAAATGCCAGCTCCAGCACTTTCTCTTCTATGACGGCTGTATTCATTTTTTCAGATAATCGTGTTATTTTGCTTTAAGCACACTTAACCACGATCATCTGAGTATTTAACACATGCAATAGTTTTCCTTTCTTATGATTTAGTCCTTTCTGATAGGTAGAAATCATGTCTTATTCCTCTACGTTGCACAGGACTGGGAGAGAAAGGTAAGAAAAAATGAATAAAGGAGAACTCAAGCTCCATATTCCCTTTTCGAAATAATTAGTTCATGAATAGGAACTATGAAGTGATACCCTTATAAGGTTAAAGTCTGCATTACCCTATATTATATGACCTTCTCAAAAAACTATGTTCTGATTACAAGGTACCATTTATGAACAATAATTAATCCACATGGAACAAATGAAACTACATATATAGGTGAGCTGTTCAAATCTACCCTGGAGTTCTTTGGCAGAAAGGCCTGACTATCTGCTCACGTAAGTTGTGGTTGTTAAATGCTTTCGAGTTGGTTCTGAATGATAGCAACCCTGTATAGGGTTTTCTGAGGAGCAGCTGGTGAGTTTGAACCACTGACCTTGTGGTTCAAATCGACCTTGCGGTCCAGTGCTTTATTCCACAGCACCACACCAGTAATCCTCACATAAGATTACAGCCTAGAAAACCTTATGGGGCAGTTCTACCCCACCAATGGGGTCTCTGAGTTGAAATCAACATAAGGTGCATAACAACAACAACAACAGCAGCAGCAGCAATAACAATAACAGAATATATTGTTGAGTGTGTGTGTGTGCACAGATTTTCCAGAATAGCTCTGTCAAGTTAAGCAAGTTTAATACCTTTTCCTCTAAAAAAGATTTTCATAAAAATGAATGCTTTTATTTTTCACATAAAATTATGTGAAACAGAAAAATGATCCTGTAGCTTTCTCTCTTTACTCTGAATAATTAGTTTTTCAGGGAGAAGTAATTTTGGGGGGATGAGGTCACTTTTTCATTTTTCCGGTGGAAAAAAATGACCAAAGTTGACCCCTTGGTCTTTATGATTCTGACTGGCTTTCGAAAGGGTAAAGTGCAGTAAGGTATGTGTATTCTACCCCCATGATCTATGAGGGAGAAAAGGCTTTATGATGGTCATAAATCTCAGAGCCTTTGAGAAAAAGTCCAGAGCAGGCGCGTGATGCCATCCGACTGACATATATAAATGATGCATTTCTGCCAGAGCCACAGCTCATCTCCATAATCCACACAACTGCTGAGAAGACAAAGTGAGAAATGTAGTCTAGCTGATGCCATGGCTAAACCACAATACGCTGCACTTAATCATTTATCGACCTCCCCAAAGAATCAGCCCAGAAAGTAAATATCAACAGTAGACTGCAGTGATCCAGGGAATTTGGTGGGAAATCTTGCATTTATGACTAAAAACATGACCAACAAGCAATACTCGCATCCATGTGAAAACATCAGCATTATGCATTCCTTTTATTTCACGAGGATTGCATCCTCAGGAATGAAGGCTCATCTTCTATGGGAAAATGTTACAGTGGGGTAAAGAAGTTTCACTTAAACCTTTCAAAAACAGATCTTCTTGAGGGGAAAGCACACAGAGATACACACACACACACACACACACACACACAAACTACTGCAGTTGAATTCTATAAGTGGAGAAAAGAGAATTGCTGTAGTATTTCAATTAATTTACTTCCTCTCGGAGTTGGCAGTTAGTAGTACAGATATGCAGATATGAGATCATTTGGGGCCTGTGGAAATGAGAAGAGGCATGTTAATGTATGGAAGAAAACCATACAACAGACCTATGACTATCAAGTCCATTCTGACTCATTGTTGTTGTTAGGTGCCATCGAGTCAATAGCGACCTTATACACAACTGCAGAAAACACTGCCTGGTTCTGCACCAACCTCACAATCACTGCTATGCTTGAGCCCATTGCCACTGCCACTATGCTAATCCATCTCGTTGGAGGTCTTCCTCTTTTACACTGACCCTCCATTTTACCAAGCATGATGTCCTTCTCCAGGGACTGGTCCCTTCTGATAATATGTCCCAAGCATGAGAGACAAAGTCTGACCATCCTGGCCTCCAAGGAGCACTGTGGCTGCACTTCTTCCAACACAAATCTGTTGGTTCTTTTGGCAGTCCATGGCACTTTCAATATTCTCCTCCAACACCATAACTCAAATGCATCATTTCTTACAAGATCTTCTTTATTCATTGTCCAGCTTTCACATGCATATGAGCTTATTGAAAATATCATGGTGGCTTGGGTCAGATGCACCTTAGTTCTCAAACTGACATCTTTGCTCTGGAACACTTTCTTGAGGTGTCATTGTTTGGTGTCAGTGTTATGTGCTTAGCTATCACTCAATAGTTTGGTGTTTTGAATCCACTCAGTGACACCTTAGAAGAAAGGCTTGGCAATTTGTTTCTGCAAAGTGTATTCCACTGCCATCAAGTAGATTCTGACTCATGGCAACACTGGAAGGTTTCTGACTCTGTCAATCTTTGTGGTTGTTGTTAAGTACTTTGGAGTTGGTTCCTGCTCATAGTGACCCTGCACAGGGTTTCCGAGGCTGTAAATCTTTACAGGAGCAGAAAGCCTCATCTTTCTCCTGCGGAGTGGCTGGTAGTTTCGAACTGCTGACCTTAAGGTTCACAGCCTGATTCATAACCACTACCCTATGGGGGCAAAAAGCCTCATTTTTCTCCCAAAGAGCAATTGGTGGTTTGAGCTGCTGATGTTGCAATTACTAGTCCAATGGTTATTCTATGGCATCACCAGAGCTCCCTTCTGTAAAGACTGTTGTTGTTGTGAAGTGCCATCGAGTTGGTTCCTACTCATAGCAATCTTGTATAGGGTTTCTGAGGAGCAACTGGTGAGTTTGAACCACTGACTTGACAGTTCAAAGCAGCCTTGCGGTCCAGTGTTTATCCTGTAGCGCCACACCAGGACTCCTCTGTATAGATTACAGTCAAAACAAAACATATGGTGCAGTTCTACCCTGTAACCCATGAGGCTGCCGTAAGTGACTCCGCAACCATGGGATGGTTTTCTGTTTGCTGGTGTTTTTAAGAGCCCCCGTGGTGTCTGTGAGTTGCGGAAATGCCTAAGCACTGACCTACTAACCAGAAAGTTGCAGTTCAAATTCACCTCAGAAAAAAGGCCTGTTGATCTTCGTTAGAGAAATCAGTCACTGCAAACCCTACAGAGCACAGCAGTACTCTACTACACATGGCATCATCATGAGCCAGAAATCAACTTGACAGCCAATAAGTCTGTTTGTTTTTTAGGCTGCCTAGGCAAAGTGACAGCATCAATGGACTCAAGCACGGTGACAATTGTGAGGTTGGCCCAGGATCGGGCAACATTTCATTCTGTTGTGCACAGGGTCGCTATGAGTTGATACTGACTTGATGGCACCTAACAACAACAACAACAACAAACAACAAAGATGTCTTTGTGTGATGCAAACAATTTAAACATTGGGCTACTAAGTAAAAGGTCGGCATTCAAATCCACTTACAGGCATTTCAGAAGAAAAAGCCTAACAGTGAAATTTGGAAAACTCATTCGTTGGAAACCCTATGGTGCACAGTTCTCCTCTGATATCCATGCGGTCACTATGAATCAAAGTGGACTCAAAAGCAACTGCTTTTTTTGTTTTGTTTTCGTGTGCATGTCCCTAAGACAGTGAGTGTTGTAGATTGAATTGCGTCCCATGAAAAATGTGTGGTGTAAATCCTAACCTATGACTATAATTCTATTTGGTAATAGTGGTTTTTTCCTGTTAATGAGGCCATGCAAGTGTAGGGTGTGTCTGAAACCAGTCACTTTTGAATATAAAAGGAGCAGATTAGGCACAGAAGCAGGCAGCACAGACATCACTCTTGTTAAGTGCCATCCGTTTAGGTTCAGATCATAGCAACCCTGTATAGGGTTTCCAAGGAATGGCTGTTGAGTTGAAATACTGGCCTTGTGGTTCAAACTGACCTTATGGTCCAGTGTTTCATCCCACAGTGCCACAGATGGGGAACTATAATTGCCACACAACATGAACATCTCCAAGGAACCGAGGAACAGAAACTGCAAAGAGACAAGGACCTTCTCCCAGAGACTACAGAGAGCTTTCGCCGAGAGTTGGCACCCTGAACCTCTAGTCTCCTAAGCTGAGAACCCTGGTGTAGTGCTGTAGGATAAGCATTGGACTGGTCACCAGTTCAAACCCACCAGCCACTCTCATAACCCTATACAAGGTCTGAACCAACTCAACGGCATACAACAGTAACAACACAAACTATGAGAAAACAGTGATCACCCAGGAAGCCAATTTTTAACTGTAAATGGCAGGTCCCCACTTTTCTTCTTTGGAAAGACAGTTGTTTTTCATCAGTAAGGTAAACTTATTGACAATCTTGATCTTCATATTTCCTTCTTCCATGCATTTCCCCTTAATCTAACTGTCCTATCATTCCACACTACTGAGGGAAAAATAAAGGCTGGGGATATAAACAAAGAAAAGTTCTTGTGCTACTTGTAGTCACCTATTACACATGTACTTAAGTGGCTTAAGCTGCACACAATGACTTTCTGGTTCACTATCCCCCATACCTTATAATGGATTCCTGGTATGTTGCTGTAGGAATAGCGCTGGACTGCTTACCACAAAGTTGGCGGTTTAAACCGTTCAACTGTTCCTCAGACACTATACAGGATTGCTGTGAGTCAGAACCAACTAGAAGGCCTTTAACAACAATTACAACATATCTTTTAATTGACCTTTCTATATTCAAAAGTATTTTATTCTTCAGAGATCACAAATAATTATGTTTTTTATCTTCTGGTCCACACTTTCCCGGAAATACATATTTGATATAATGCTAACTAACTATTTAGGTTAAGGAGCTCTGGTAGCATAGTAGTTACAAGTTTGGTTGTAACCTCAAGGTCAGCAGTTTGAAACTACCAGCTGTTGTGCAGGAGAAAGATGAGGCTTTCTGCTCCTGTAAAGATTTACATCCTTGGAAAACTAGTACAGGGTAGCTATGAGTCTGAATTGATGCCACGGCACATCACCACCACCACCATATAGATTGCTATGAATGTACTGGAAATGCTCACTCATCTATTATCAAGAAATTTGGACGACAGCTACATGGTCAACCAAATAAAAGAGATGGAACAAATATGGAAGATTCATATTTGTGGCCATTGCAAATGTAATTCAACAGTATGCGGAAATTATCAAGCATTATGATTAACATTGGAGTCTTGATGTGTTGCTGTAGGATAAGCACTGGATGTTAACTGACAGGCCTAACCCACCAGCCCCTCCTCAGAAGCTCTCTAAAAGGTCACTTTGAGTTGGAACCAACTCGATGACACTTAACACATCTTTGATATCACATACAAGGAAAGCTTTGCTGAAGATAATTCAGAAACAGTTGCTACACTACATCGACAAGGAACTGTCAGGAGTTCAAGCCAGTTTCAAAAGAGGACATGGGACAAAGGATAACATTGCTGATGTTGGATGGATCTTGGCAGAAAGCAGAGAGTACCAGAAAGATGTTTACCTGTGTTTTATTGACTATGCAAAGGTATTAAACTGTGTAGATCATAGCAAACTATGGGTAACATTGCAAGGAATGGGAATTTCAAAACACTTCAATTGGGTTCAGGTGGAACCTATACATAGACCAACAAGCAGCCATTCAAACAGAACAAGGAGTTAGTGCCAAGAATTAAAACCAAGAAAGGTGTGCAACTAGGTTGTATCCTTTCACCATACTGATTAAATCTGTATGCTGAGCAAATAATCTAAGAATCTGGACTAGATGAACAAAAACATGGGCAAAATCAAGATTGGAGGGAGGCTCATTAACAACCTGCAGATAACACTATCTTGCTCACTGAAAGCAAAGGGGACTTAAAATACTGACTGATGAAGATCAAAGACTCCAGTCTTTAGTGTGGATTGTACCTCAATGTAAAGAAAACAAAGATGTTCACAACAGGACTAGAATGATAAATTAAGAAAAGATTGAAGTTGTCTAAGACTTCATTTTGCTTGGATCCACCAATGCCCATGGAAGTAGCAGTCAGGAAATCAAATAACATATTGCATTGAGCAAATTTGCTGCAAAAGACTTCTGTAGTGTTGAAAAGCAAAGACATCAGTTTGAGGACTAAGGTACTTCTGATCCAAGCCATTGTGTTTTCAATCACCTCATATGTATAGGAAAGCTGGACAATGAATGAGGAAGCCTGAAGAAAAATGGTTGCATTTGCATTATAGTGTTGATACAGAATACTAAATCCACAGAGGACTGACAAAATAATGAGCAAAGTTGTTTAGAAGTACAGCCAGAAGGCTCCTTGGAAGCCAGGATGGTGAGACTTCATCTCATGTACTGTGGACATGTTATTAGGAGGGGCCAGTCCCTGGAGAAGGACATCATGCCTGTTGAAGTAGAGAGTTAGAATGAGGAAGACTCTCAATGAGATGGACTGACACATTGGCTGCAACAATAGGTTCAAACATAACAACGAGTGTGAGGATGGCACAGGACTGAGCAGTGTTTTGTGCTGTTGTGTATGGGTTCAACTCTATGGCACCTAATGATAACAACACAAGTAGGAATTGATTTGACAGCAATGGGATATATATATGTTGTTGTTAAGTACCGTGGAGTCGGTTCCGACTCATAGTGATGCTGCACAGGGTTTCCAAGGCTGTAAATCTTTAGGGGACCAGAATGCCTTATCTTTTTCCCACGGAACTGCTGGTAGT
>NW_006408536.1:6447641-6449378 GCF_000296735.1 Chrysochloris asiatica
CTGACCTCTCTGCCTTGAATTTAGCTGATCCTCAGAAGTCACAGTTTTGAATAGATCCTTTTTTGAAGGCACCCTAAGGAGACTAAGACAAGTGTATTATTACTGAAGAAAACTTGTCTGCAGCCATCCATTGCTCCCAGAGACAGGTTTAAATATGTTTTGTTTGGAATAGAGCCATACATGTATAACAATATTTTTTGACTTATTGTACTTGGCTATACACACATACACACAAATGCAGGCATATATATGCACAAATGCACACATATATACACAGCAAACTATGGGTAACATGTGAAGAATGGGAATTTCAGAACACTTCATTGTGTTCAGGTGGAACCTATACGTAAAACAACAGGCCATTGGAGTTAGTGCGTGATTTAAAACCAGGAGTGGTGTGCAACTGGGTTGTATCCTTTCACCATACTTATTTAGTCTGTAGGCTGAGCAAATAATAATTTGAGAAGCTGGACGAGATGATGTTAAATGTCATCAAGCTGGTTGTTAAATGTCATCAAGCCGGTTCCTACTCGTAGTAACTCTCTATAGGGTTCCCAAGGAGCAACTGGTGGGTTTGAACAGTCCATCGTGCGGTTAGCACTCTAGGACTTATCCTATCAGGACTCCTTAAATATATATATTCAAACAAATTCCAAGATTTCAGAATCTTATGGTGAGAAATAGAATGTCACATTTTCCCAGCTCAGATAAATGTTTTAGGCAGTAGATATCCATTTACATGAACGTAGCCTTAGGTACTTTACATTTTGTAACTTTGCTTGAAGACCAAACAATTGAAAAAAATGACTTTTGTGATTATATGTAATCTTCTGTGTAGAGTGACATTTTACTCAGTAAAATAAAAACAAAAAACACACACCGTCGCGTTACCCTAGATATGGTACAGTTACAAGACTTGGTTATAAGCAAAAATCAGTAAAGTCACCTAATACAATAAGCAATCTGTTGTTTACTATCAAAGATTGTTTTTCCTTTAATACTTCAAAAATATGTTCTCAAATTGATCATTGTGGTTGGATGTTATCTTTTCTGTAGGTTTTAAACCCCTCCGGATCCAGGAACAACTCAGCTCTGCTGCCCACAGGACTTCATCTGTGCTGTCGTCCACTATTGCTTGCTTTTGGTATGTTGTTTGAAAAGCAAAGAACTAAGCCTAAATCTATTCTTTCCTTGTCACGTCCTGAGAGTACTGGGATCAGCTTTGACTAATTAGCATAATCATGCTTCCTGACTCCTGCTGGCTTTGCAAAATGTTCCCCCATACTGCTATGCCAAACACTCCCACACATTCTCCCCACCTGCCAGGGTCAGATCCAGACTTCAGCATGCTCTCAAGAACCCCTCTGGCCCTGCCATCAGACCTTGGATTGTTGGCACTTCCAGTAGGATTATTGGGTAGAAAAGTACAAGCCTAATGTTGAACATTGTTGCTAAACTTAACAAGAAAAAATAAAAGAAATTATACATACATACATACATACATACATACACAGAGTCCTGGGGTGATGCTGTAGGACAAGCACTGGACTGCTAACCCCAAGGTCGGTGGTTCAAACTCACCAGTTGCTTCTTGGAAACCCTATATTAGGTTACTATGAGTCAGAACCAACTGGATGGTATTCAACAACAACACCACATATATACACACTTCAAAAAAGTTTGTGCAATCCCATTATCTTTTAATCCCATTTTTCCACAAACTTTTTGAAGCCGCCT
>NW_006408536.1:6450713-6453723 GCF_000296735.1 Chrysochloris asiatica
AGCCGCAAAGATGCCAGTTCAAACCCATCAGCTGCTCCTTGGAAACTCTATATATGGCCACTATGAGTCAAAACTGACTCAATGGTACTTAACAGCAACAAATAATGAAGGTAATCTGTATTCATTATTAAAAATTTAGGAAAAAATTATAAAGAAGAAAACTTAGAATCATAATATTCTCTTCACCTTAGTGTCTACCTTTTTGTATGAGTTTTACCTTTTTAAAAATAGGGATCACATCACAAATGTTGTACTTCCATGTAAAATATTCTTTTAAAATATGACTCTTCATATATTTTTTTCATCATATTCTGGACTTCTGGTATGGTGCTGTAGGATCAGCACTGGACTGCAAATCACAAGGTTGGCAGTTCAAACCCACCAGTTGCTCCTTGGAAACCCTATACAGAGTCACTATGAGTTTGTACTGACTTAACAATTGTAAGTAATGACATTAACCATTTCTCCCATAATACTCTTTACCCAGCTGGGCTCAGTAATTCATTGTAGTGGCCACACAGAACACAGACAACATGCTCACAGTTACAGGGTTCATTAGGGAAGTTGTTGCTAAGTGCCTTCAAGTTGGTTCAAGGCTCAGTTCTTCCAGTCAGGACAGCCTCTCCTCTGCTGTGATCACAGAATGTGGCCCTTGTTCCCTTGACCTGGTCTCTGCCCTGCTCCAACAATCTTACAAAACTCTTTTAGGACTGCTGATAAATCCCCTCAGGGCATGCCACTAGCCCACAAGTCTCAGCCTGAAGGTGCTAGGCTCTAGCTCCATGGACCAGCAAACTTAGTTCCCCCAATCAAGTATCTGAAGGTTCCCCACTCTGCAAGGAAGCCACTTGTTCAAAGTCACTCAGCTTTACTAGCCCCGTGGGCTGGGAAGCCCACCACCTTGTCTTGTGCTCTGGCTTTGAGTTTTGTTGTGACTGCTTCTCTGCCACTCTTCCCATGTCACAGCTTTCTGTCCTTAGGTTAAGCAAGTTCTATGTACAAGAACCCCAGATCTAAAGGGAACATTTTACTCCTGGCACCTCTTCTTTGATGGTAGTGATATTCCCCTCTCCTACTTCTGAGATGACTCATTTTATACCCATCTTAGACTTCCAAATTTTTAGCATCACAACTCTGTTAACAATCATTCACAACTGAATCATATTATCCTATCAGGATCATTTCCAAACTTCTCTTATTCAGCATCAAGAAAAGAGTTGTTTAGTGGAAGTTACAAATAGTAAGGCTAGAAGAGACATAGCAAACAGCTCACTAAAAAACACCCATTGTTGGATAATTAGATGTTATGTTATATTGTTGCTGTTAAGTGCTGTCGAGTTGGATCCGACTCATAGGGACCTTGTATAGGGATTCTGAGGAGCAGCTGGTGGATTCGAACTTCTGACCATGTGGTTCACAGTCCAATGTTTGATCCTACAGTGCTACACCAGGAGTCCATAGTATGTTATTTGTTATTGTTAGGTGCCATAGAGTCAGTACCATTTCATAGCGACACTGTGTACAACAAACGAAACACTGCCCAGTCTTGCACCAACCTCACAATCATTGCTATGTTTGAGCCAAATTACTGCTGCTACTATGCTGATCCATCATGTTGTGGATCTCCCTTTTTTTGTCCAAACTTCAACTTTACCAAACGTGATGTCCTTCTCCAGGGACTGGTCCCTCCTGATAATATGTCCAAAGTATGAGAGACAAAGTCTCAATATCCTGACTTCTAATGAGCATTCAGGCTGTACTTCTTCCAACACAGATTGGGTTGTTCTTTTGGCAGCCCATGGTACTTTTAATATTCTCCTCCTACACCATAATTCAAATGCATTAATTCTTCTATGGACTTCCTTATTCACTGTCTAACTTTCACATGCATATGAGGTTATTGAAAACACCATGGCTTGGGTCAGGCGCACCTTAACCCTCAAGCTGACATCTTTGCTCTTCAACACTTTAAAGAGGTCTTGTGCAGCAGATTTGCCTAATGCAATACGTCGTTTGGATTTCTTAATTGCTGCTTTCATGAGTGTTGATGGTTGATTTGAGCATAATGAAGTCTTTGATAGCTTCAACCTTTTCTCCATTTATATGGATGTTGTTCATTGGTCCAGTGGTGAGGATTTTTGTTTTCTTGACATTGAGGTGCAACTCATACTGAAGGCTGTGGTCTTTGATCTTCATCAGTAAGCATTTTAAGTCCTCTTCACTTTCATCAAGCAAAATTGTATCATGTGCATAACACAGACTGTTAATGAGTCTTCCTCCAATCCTGATGCCAAGTTTTTTTTTCATATAATCCAGCTTCTCAGCATACAAATTGAATAAGTATGGTGAAAGAGTACAACACTGGCGCATATCTTTCCTAATTTTAAACCATTCGGTATTCCCTTATTCTGTTCATGTCCATGTCCAGGTTTGTCATGTGCACAATTAAAAGTTATAGAATACTCCTTTTCCGTATTGTTGTCCATAGTTTGTCTTGATCCACACAATCGAAAGCCCTTGTGTAGTCTTTAAGGCACAGGTAGACATCTTTTTGATAGTCTCTGCTTTCAGCCAAGATCTATAAATGATATCAACGTCAACAATGATATCCCTCGTTTTACATCCTGCCCTGAATCCAGCTTGAATCTCTGGCAATTCTCTGGCAATGTACTGTTGCCGCCCTTTTTAAATTTTCTTTAGCAAACTTTACCTGCATGTGATGTCAATGATATTGTCCATGATTTCTACATTTTGTTTGGTCACTTTTCTTTGGAATGGGCACAAATATTGATCTCTTCCAATTGGTTGGGCAGATTTCTTTGCATAGATGAGTGAGTGCCTCCAGCACTGCATCAGTATGTTGAAATGTTTCTATTTGTATTCCGTCAATTCTTGGAGCCTCGTTTTTCACCATTGTCTTCCAGTGCCGCTTTTTTATTATACAGTATCTTTGTAATGGTTGAACATATCTACCAATTATTTTTGATACAATGACCCTGTGCATTTCTTC
>NW_006408536.1:6455006-6456823 GCF_000296735.1 Chrysochloris asiatica
TCTTCAGCCATTAGCGTCTAATGCATCTCATCTGTTCTTGAGATGGTCTCTAAATTCAGGTGGAATATATTCAATGTCATATTTTGGCTCTCGTGAACCACTGTCTGATCTGATCCACTGTCAGCACTGTCTGATCTGATCCACTGTCAGTCAGCACCTGGCATTGTTTTCCTTTTTGATATTGAGTTTCTCCATTGTCTCTTTCCACAGATGTAGCCAGTTTGATTCCTGTGTATTCCATCTGGTGAGGTCCATGTTTACAGTCACTGTTTATGTTGTTTAAAAACAATTATTTGCAATGAATTAAGTTATTGTTCTTACAAATTTCTGTCATGTGTTCTCCAACATCATTTCTTTCACCAAGACCATATTTTCCAAGTATTGATTCTTCCTCATTGTTTCCACCTTTCACATTTCAATCACCAGTAATTATCAATGCAAATTTATTGAATTTAAAACTAAAGAAGTTGGTAGAATTCTTCATCTTCATCATCACTGGCTTTACAGGTTAGTGCATAGATTTGAATAATAATGGTATTAACTCGTTTTCCTTGTAGGCGTATGGATATTATTCTATCACAGACAACATTGTACTTCAAGACAGATCTTGAGATGCTCATTTTGATGATGAGTTCAACACCATTCCTCTTCAATTTGTCATTTTTGGCTAGGAAATCATATGATTAACTGATACAAAATGGCCAGTATTGGTACATTTCAGCTCACTAATGCCTAGGCTATTGATCTTTAGTGTCCCATTTCGGTTTTGATGACATACAGTTTTCCTAGATTCATACTTAGTACATTCCACATTCTGATTATTATTGGCTGTTTGCAGCAATTTCATCCCATTTTGAGTTGTACCAATCAGCAAAGACGGTCCCAAATGACTGCTACATTCACTCTACTTTGAGGAGGCAGTTCTTCTCCAGTCATATTTTGAGTGCTTTCCAACCCGAGGGACTTTTCTTTTGACATTACATCTGATGACGTCCCACTCTTATTTACTAGGTTTTCAGGGGCTAATTATTAAAAAGTGGTCCACCTCTCCTTCTTCCTAGTGTGTCTTAACCTGGAGGCTTTTCTGAAACCTGTCCACCATGGGTGACCCTGCTGGTATTTAAATACCGGTGGCATAGCTTCCAGCATCACGGCAACACACAAGCCACCACAATACCACAGACTGACAGATGAGTGGTGGAACCACAGATATAGAGGTTAGAATTTACAGCATAATTTTTTTGGAACTCAATTCAATCCATAATGCCAAACATGAAGCCCCTCTCCAGGAACTGATTCCCCCTCAGAACATGTCCAAAGTAAGTAAGAACATGTCCTGGCTTCTAAGGAGAATTCTGGTGGTACTTCTTCCAACACAGGTTTAGTTGTTCTTCTAAAGCCATTCAGCTCTCCTTCCCTGTGATTCTCCTTTCTCCACTGACATTGTAAATACTAGCTCACATTTCAGGTAAAAGTTAAATTATTAGATATTGACAAATATAAGGCAGAAGCTTCTCAAAACTTTTTGAGCACACTTCAGCTAGAAATTATATGAATAATTGTTTGTCAGCCTTCTCCTGCTATTCTAAAATACCAGGTCATTTGTACTTTATTCCTTAAATCACTGGTTGGTACACACAATTAAACCCTCTATATTAGTTGAAAGGCTGTTGGTTTGAACTCACTCAGAATTGCCTCTGAAGCCATGCCTGGCTCTCTTCTTCTGAAAGTCTTAAAAACTCTATGGAATAGTTTTACTCTGCACACATGGGGTCACCGTAACTCAGAATTGACTTGATAACAACTAACAACAGAAA